>NC_134790.1:17134651-17147151 GCF_046742065.1 Oratosquilla oratoria
CCCTTTTTGTATTTGTATTTGTATGATAAGTCCTCACGGTTACACATTAATCCCAGTCTCCAACCCCAAGTCTCCTGCCCATTTCTTCCGGAGTGTTGTCATAAAAACCTCCTTTGTCTATAAAGAGGGGAACAGAAGAAATGAAGAGCTATATATTTTTTTTCCTGAGGCAAAGGGTTAGTGGGAATTGGGGAACTGCGAACCAGGCAGGGTTTGAACAAATGAACTGTCACAGTGTGTTCCAAAACGTCGCTGAATTGTGTATTTCTGTTAGTTGAGGATGTGAAAGTGATCTACCACTTGCGTTTCAATTCGTCCGGAGCACCAAGTAGGCCTAAACGTGGAAGAAACAGGTTGCCTGGAGGTTGGGAAAGCTGAACTTCTATGACGTCACGGGGTATAGCAAGGGCAAGTTTTACACGGAATTTTATATACGATACTATTTTCATTCGTCGCATTAGTATTTTTAAGTTTAATGATCTGGCTGATCTAGGTGTCCTTGCTCTCCTTCCTTATGCCCGCTTTCAAAAGGAATGTGACAGTGTTTGGTACAGCTATATAGCGTGTTTTTCTCCCAACAACTTCTTTATTTCCATTTTTACTTTTGTCACTTATTAACTTCGCTTTCTTTTTTAGTTTGCATAATAACCCCTAAGGATATTTAAGTTTCATGAATGTTTTCATATGTTCCAATTCTTCTGCCAGGAAGTCATCACAAATTCTAAAAGCTCTTAAAGAGAAACCTATCATTGGACCTCATTTTGTTCCCTCACTATGGCCTGAATGATAGGGAATATAATCTTCTTTATTTCTGGGCTTTCGAATTTGACTTTTTTTTCCGTTTCTGTGTATGATGGTATCTTAAAAGGGTAATTTGTTGTCTTGTTCAATTTCAATTGTGAATTTTATGTTTTTCTTTATGCTGTTTAATCTTTTTAACATGTTGTCGGTATTTGTCTCTTTAGGTATTACTACTATAATGTCATCCACATATCCATTTGCTGTTCCTACCCATAATTTATATATAATTCATTTTCTGGTTCTAACAACTCTATATATAAGTTTTGCTAATATTGCTGAAATCGGGCCGTGCATTTTGGCTGGTCTAGGTGCCTCTTCAAGTAAACCTAATAATTTCTTACCTTTATTGGATTTCTTCAAAAACCTTTCTAGCTTTCGTTGTGAGTTTTTCCAAGGCTATGGAGTCGGAGTCGTGGAGTCGGAGTCGGAAGTAATTACGGTGTCACTGGAGTCGGAGTCGGTAAAAATATACTGACTCCGACTCCAGTTAAATTTACACTATATAATGCCTTCGTTTAGTCTGTAGAGTTATGCAGTGCACACTCCATATAAGTAGATTATATAAAAAGACAATTTTATAAAATGTAATAAATCTAGTCATATCTTCGTGGTCATTCCACCAAACCCCCAAAACGTCCTTGTGCAACGCTGGCTTTCAAATCTATACATAGAGCGATAAACATCAAAAGTATTACTTGAATAAATTAGATAAACACTTCCATTTTACACCTTCTGTTGACACACAGTCACGGGAGCTGTAATATTTCTGTCAAGTTCCATATGCGTTGTTTCCATCACTCCATCAGTCTGGTGGTTTCTCCCACTGCTGTGTTGCCAAACAGTAGGATAATTATGATTTCAACTGTAGACTAACGCAATAATACTATCTCTTCTCTCCTTTCCCCTTCTTTGTCCCCACTATACTTTTTCACATTGAATTATTGAAATAGGGATATTTAAAGTTGAAAAAGTGTCACGTTTCATACATGTTCAGCTATATCTTGTATTGTCCTCGTATCGATAAGATCGGTTCCAGAACCAGAGTAATGTCCATCGCAATATTCACATAGCAGTACCAGTTTGTAGTTAAATCAAGAGGTACATTATAGAATCTTTATCTTACTGAATTTTCTTCAATATCCTTTCAAAAAGTCTCTATTTCAGTAATAAAGTATTAATGAATAGCTCGAACATAGGAAATCCACACTATAACATATATCTTTATACTTTGATATAAACCAGTTATTATGATATAAGTCTACTCAAGATTGGAGCGTATGTGTGTTGTATAGGCTTTATAAAATGTGTAGGCCATAATCACATGAAGAGGAGTCGGAGTCGGAGTCGGTGGTGCCAAAAATAGAGGAGTCGGAGTCGGAGGTTTTGTGTTCCGACTCCACAGCCCCGAATTTTTCTCCTCTTTTTGTATGACTTGATGGTTTCTTTTCGTACGTTTCACTATCATTAAGTAGAGCTAGCATTTTGTTATTATAGTCGCGTTTGTTCATTATAACTATGCCTCCACCTTTATCTGTACTTGTGACTATGATGTTGCTATTTTTACTTAGGCTATATAAAGCTATGAGAAATCTCTTACGAGGCAAGCGCAACCTAATTGGGGTGACCTATCCTAGCCTTCGATCGTTGAGTCAGGTCAGACTTCCACACAACTCTATCATGTATCAATTTGCACCTACAAACATACTTGTGGGGTACATGTACACCACACTGGTATAGAGGCACTATATCATAGAATAGCTAATAGGATGACATAGCCCAAACTAAAACCAACAGGGAATTCAAATTTAGGTGTGATAGTTGAAAACAAGAGATAAGACCCCATAACTTTCTTGACTTGTATATTGCACACACACACACGCACGCACAGACACACACGCAGTGAGGCGAACGAACGAAGACATAAAGCTTGGAAAAGATGGAAAAAGATAAAAATGGAAAGTGGCAAATATACACCAACCAAGGGAGGAAAAAAAGAATCTATGAAAAATACATAATAGAAATATGTAAGGACCAACCAAAACTATTCTACAGATATGTGAACAGTAAACTAAAAATGGTGAAATTGCGCCAAGGGAATAGAGAATACACAGAGGGTATAGAAATGGCTGAAGCCATGAGCAAACACTTCAAGTAGGCGTTCAGAGAAAATATACAGGATTGGGATGAAGGGAGTGAAGTGAGATCCCCATCCCATGAGATGAATAATAGTAACGGCGTGGACCGTGAGAACGGGAAAGGAAAGAGGAATAAAGGTGTATACGAATGGGGGTCACGTGAAACGTGACAGCAGGTAACACCCACCGCTAGGAATTGGAAAGCAGTTCAGGATTCAAATCCACAACTAATAGAATGCTAGCCCTCCACGTTTCCGATTACACCACTAACGTACGTCGTATGAGGACATTACTTTTTTCATAAATCAGCAATTTTTTGGTAAACCGACTATACATCATCCCTTCAATGCCACTTCCACACCATGAAGCCACCATGTATTGTCTCTAGAATGCACCATACCCTCATTGTATCGTCCTCTCGCCAAGACTTCACTCTGGTCCATGAGATCAAGTTCCAGTCTCTCATCATTGGTACATCTCGCCTCCACTCGTAGCCACCGTAAACTTCATCAATGACCATAGCAGTAAGAACACGCTTCACTTGCTCTCGGGGATCCTGTGCCGATGACCACGCATTGTCATCAGTCTTAGAGTATACTCAAGGAACATCCAACCATCATAAAATTCGCTTATTTGTCTGCCGTTCGTAGAGGTTCAGTAATAGTTGGAGGAATAAGCGCGTATGGGATCTCGAGTGCACAGTAGAGATGCTGGTGATGAACTTGTAGTAAAGAGTATTTGCTAATGAAAAACTCAGTGTGAGTTTTATTTGAATTCTTTAACAAAACAAAGTTACATGGAATTTCAATATTAGTACGGTCTCTTGTTTTGGCATATAGCCAGGTCATTGTGGTGGAAATCAGGACAAAAACCAACGCGTAACAACTGCGCATGATACTGTCAGTTTATTTGAATTAATGTTGCCGATCTGTTGCTCTGGAGTTCTTGTGTTTATCAATGCATTTAATCAAGATTTGTTCTCCAACAAATATTCGCCAAGTTAGCCTTTTACTGTAAAGGGATGAATTTGATACTTTGAGGATTTTATCCTTGCCAACTGCCGTTAATTTTACTCAGTTTAGAAGAGTTTATAGCCATTTAAGTCTAAAATGGATAGATTAATTTGATCGCCCGAGAATCCGACCAATTAGTCTGTTCTTTGACTATAAAACACACAAGAGAAACCAGGAGGAAGGAATCATTGACTACTTGCTTTCACCAGGCCATCGCCTGAAGTACCCGTGTAATAAATGGGGCCCTGACAGGGATTTGTTAACACTTTTCATGGGTACGTTGCAATTTGAGTAGCTTTGTGAAATATGGAGGTTTCACCCACTTTATCTGCTCAATTGATTGGTTGAGCACGACGGTTCTATTCAGAGGCCTGAGTATCCTGCTCCTGGTAGTCTCCAATCACTAAGTTAGTCACTCGTATATCCCCCTGGGGTTATAAACCGCACTCTGGTTTTCTGTCTTTATTAGTTAAACACAAGTCTTTGTAAATTGTTAAACACAAGTTTTTTAAATAACTATGTACATTTGTAGCAACAAGAGCGTCTATCACCGACTACCCGCTCCTCGAGACAACCACGGACTTTTTGTTCCCCGGAAGTGATGAGGTCAGGACTTCTTGAGGTGCTATACTCACTTATCAATTTCAATTGTTGTACGTGACACCATAAGCATGTAGCAACAGTATTATTCTGGGGTTACAAACTGTTATCTAATATAATTCTTGCACAAGTTATAATATATATATATCCAGGGGGTGGCTGCTAATATGTGTGTTTCCGTGTGTTATGTGTGTGTCGTTGATGGCATCCTTGTGTGTGTTCGTATGTCCGTTGCGTGCCAGTGGTGGTCGCTCGGACGTCAAAGTGCTGAGTTGTTAAAATGTGAACTCAGCAATTTGAGCGGACGTGGCAAGGCACCAGAGTGTCTGGTGGTGATGTAAGCGGAGTATACACCACGTGGTTTTCGTGATTAAGCAAAACTGCTATTATTTGAGCGTAATAAGCTGTACAGAAGAAAGCCCATGCCCCGTTTAAGTCCAAGGATTCCTCTAAACTAGTGTTATAGTCGAAACAAAATCGCTCGATGTGCAAGGTGTGGTACAACGGCCTTGAAACGGTTATGGGGATGTTCTGATCGAGATGATTGCACAATCGAATCAAACCCGGGCTGTTCTCTTTAAGATTTGTGCGTGTGCTCACCCTTTGCAGTTCTGTTGTATGTACAGGTATTAATTAATTGTTGGATGTGGGTATATAGAAAATACTAAAAATATATGCTAATGTTCTTTTCCATTTATTTATTTATCTATTTACAGAGATAGGACGCCATGGCTCTGTCAATCAATCGCAAAGACATCAACTTCTTAAAGGTTAATCTGGCTGTCAAATCGGAAGGCGGTCGCTTCTTTGACGTTGTCTTTGATGCTTGTTACGAAGGGAACACGCAATCTCTAAAGGAATACTTCACGTCTAGATATAGTAATACTCAACTCAAGAAATTTTTCAACAAGTCACAGAGAGATGCCCTTGACAATGGAACCCCATTTGAATCAGTGGATATCAGTTTTAAGTATGCTATCATGCAGCGTGCATGTGGCTTTCCTCCGCCAGATGATCCAGCTTGGACGACAGAGGAACATTCAAGTCTTTTTTACAATCTATATTTGATCAAGGAACTACGGAACGTCTTAGCACATGAGGGACGTGACTTCACTGACGAAGCTGTTTTGAACCAGACGTTCAGTATCTTAAAGTCTTATATTACCAATGGGTTTACAGCTTTCAAGTCCCTTCAGTTGGGATTGGGCCGGTCCGTGTCTAACATAGATGAGACCGAACAAGAAATTCAACAGAATTTAGGCAGAATACAGAACCAAGACATTGTCGGTGAAGATGTGGTTGGACATGTTCAAAATCTACTGAAAACTGATGGAACCCACGAAAATTGCTCCAGCCTTGAGAAGGTGAGTAGGATTTCCCCATTGCCGTCTACTCTGTGGCAGGAGGATTTTTCCGTGAGGATGTGCCTATTGGACTCGAGTTCGATGAGAGCTCAAGGCCTACAAAATATGCGTTATTTCCCATTGAAATGAAAGAACTGTTGACTAAGAAGGTATCTTCGGCAGGAGTTGATGCATTACCCCAAGTCGTGACCATTGTAGGTCCCAACGGCTGTGGCAAGTCAACGATATTTGCACATCTTGCTTCCGAGTATCTGGAAAAGCAAAGCGATATTGCAGGGCTCTTGGACTTCGATTTAGTCATCCACATATCGTGTAAACAAACGCCCTGCAAAACATTTTCAGGTTTACTTAAATCCTGCATGCCGACAGCAGTGTACAGCATGAATGACAACCTACTTCATCGAGCAGCCCTGCAAATGAAGCTGCTTATTATGGTTGACGGTTTTGATGAAGCGAGTGGTGAGACGAAAGATCTTCTTAAGAACCTGTTTGAGATGATGGGAAATCTTAACAACATCCGCATCCTATTGACCACGAGGCCAGGAAGCAAGAATGACGCCATGCGTCTTATGGCAGGACTTAAATGTCTCCATCTGAAAGTATCTGAACTTACAAACACTCAGCAACGGGAAGTTATCAAGAACTACTATAATGCTTTCAAGGGCAGTGGTGAAAACCCACTACCTGTAGAAGACATTTTGGAAAAGGCATGTGAACACAACGAACCCATACCAATGTATATGACTTTGTTCACCTACCTCGGATGTATAGCACCAGATAGGGTCAGGACATCGATGCCCCTGGTTCAGCTACTTGAAGAAATTAGTGACATACTAAAGGAAAAGCTTCACGGTCGACTAGTTAATGAAAAGAAAACGATGTATCTTTCAGAGGATGAGAGGGAAGACAAAATTCAGTGTTTCATGCAAGAACTCAACGATGCAGCCTTACAATGCGTGATCCACGAAACCTTGGAAATTCCACACATGATAGTGACTCGTATTGTTAACAAGTGCAGAAATCTGGAGTTACCTCAGAAGGAAATATTCGAGGCATTCTTGTCTTCTAAACAAGTATGGGTGCCCACAAGTACAAATTTAGCGTATTCTCTCCCTCATACTAGCCAGCTAGAGTATCGGGGAGCCCTTGGACTTTGTCAGCGAGTGTTCAGTCTCAAGGGCGGGGGTAAAAAATCGTCCTTGAGAAAAATATTGCAGGTACAAGATGGCCGTCTAGCCAGGTTATGGAATATGTTGCTCATGGCTGTGTGGGTATTCCAGCGAAGAGGTCTGCTGGCCGACTACGCTAAAGAGCTCGCTCAACTGATGCGGAATTCGCACGAAGAGAAAGGGCTTGATGGTTCCGATATAGACCCCTATTTGGAGGCGATGAGTCACAGTGGGATGCATTTGGCCTTCGTTAAACACCTGCAACGTGCGCTACCTAGGAGTGCATGGTGGTGCATCAGCAAATGCCATGAGGCTTTGCTGGCTGTGAATAGTGTATGTTTCCCAGGCACGCTTAATATTCTGTTACAAAAATGCTCCCGGGATGTAATTGGTCTTGAAAAAGTTTTGAACAAGGTAAAAGACATCAGGTGTAAAGTTGGTATCTTACTCTGTAATTGTTTTTTTAATTATGACACCTACCACGAGCAGGGCTGCAGTAAAATCGTCAGCCACCTTACGAAACCAGATAACGTTTGCAAGATCTATCAATTTGCGGGGCCCTTCAACTCGGACATCACCTTTCCGAAATCCATTGTCCTCCTCTTCCTTCGTTTCTACACGCCACATGACATGATTGCCTTCAAGGACCAGGTGCAGAACTTCCTCGAACTGAAACATCTAAGTAGGTGACAATAAGACTATTTTTTAGTATTGTCGATATCAAAAGATGAAGAATAGGAAATATAAGGCCTAGAAGCGATTGTATGACAGTCACTTAATTCGTGTGCTAAAATTTGCATTTACACATTATACGATGTGCTGTATCTGTTTTTCAGCCTTGAAGTATGGTTCCTGAGTAAAACATACCGAAACATTAGAAGATAGTGTATAGGAATATGTAACATTGCTATCTATCACGATTTTAGGTATCCCAGTCTAGTAAATTTGTCCTGTAAGAAACGAAAGTGCTCCTCGGTGAGTTCCATTACTCTTTAATAAATTAATTTTGCCACAGGTGTGATTGTTCCGGTCTGGTATGACGAAGATATGCTAGTTTCACCAATTACCAAAGAGTTTAAGGAAATTGTCCTAACAATTGAAGGTGTACGGGAAGAAGACATCGACTGGACAATACAGTTTATTACAAACTTTCATGTCAGCAGGTAAGCGCTCACCCATTCCAAAAGGGACTGGCACCACTTGAGTGATCTAGATGTTAAAATGATAATAATGATAAAAATACTGTACACACATATATAAGTAGCTCCATGGGATAGTGATCCAAGCGCCACGGGCCGTCAGACCCCGATATCGTGCTCAACCAGGCGACCTAGGCTTCCCACACCGCCTGGTGGGAGTTGGATTAGTTTCCCTTTACGAGTACCACGATTAACTCAGAGGGGGATGAGATCAGGACCTGGGGCCGTATACACAAAACTTTTTTGTTAGCCTTAACAATCTCTGCTAGCTAACAGAAAAACACTAAAAGTTATACACCAATGCTTAACTAACAACTGTTAGCTAGCAAACAGTTGTTTGTCAAGTACCGCTAAACAGCGCTGAAGTTAGCAGCTTATGAACATGTAAATGGACGTATTATCAAAAATTGCACACATAAAACAGTGTTATTAATGCAGTTGTTCAGAATTTATTAATAAAGTATCATGATAGCACATAGATATCGTATGTATGGGTTTTTAGAAGTACTTATTAACCAACGACAGATATTTTTGGACGAAGGCGCATTGTACAGGCGGCCGTGCCACAGACAAATCTTCCGACAGAAGACTCAACAATAATTTCAGAGGACATAGACATGGCAGAAGAAACACAGAAAAGGAAAAGGAAGCCAAACTGGTCACAAGAGGAAACACTCCTCTTGATCAACGTGATTATGGAGAAAAAATAATGATAAATGGGCGATTCAAGCCAAGTTTAAACCACAAGGATAAGAGGGAGGCATGACAAAGCACGTTGATGCTATGGTATTGTTTTCTGTTTACATATAAATGTTCATCGACACTTGGAGCCCCAATTCTAATGTTTGTGCCATCTATGGTACCCACAACACCGGGAAACCTACAGTTTTCCATGAACTCTGCTTGTTTTACTTGCACTTCTTGGCGAGTCAATAGGAATTTTACAAACTGAGTTACAATATGATAGTGCATCAATTGTTTGAGTAATGACACGGCTGATTGATGCTTGCGAGGTCCCAAATTCGTCACTGCTGCATTTTACCTGTGGCTAAATATCATAGGGTAATTGCCACCTTCGTCTCAGGACTCAGTGGTCGATTCCGTTCTGTTCGGGATTGAAGTTTGTCCCTCACTAAATCAGCCATTTTTATTATACCAGCACGGTTCATTCTGAAGCGTTTGATGAGTTCGTCATCATTGTACTCGTTAAATATGTCCCGTCGCTGTCGATAAACTCGCAGTCATCTTTTTAGTTGTTGTTGCTCCGCCATCTTCTCTACTAACAGGAACTTGTTAAGAGCTTAATAGTCCTCCTCAGCACTTTTATCTTAACAGTACTTTTAAGGCCCTAACAAGTTTTCTGTATCACTGTTAGTGCTTAACAGCTAAATGTTAGTCTTAACAGGAATTTGTTACCCTTAACAGCTATTTGTTAGTGCTAACAAGTTTTGTGTATACGGCCCCTGGCTGCCCGTGGCGCTTGGGTCACTCTCTCACGGAGTTACTCGTATGTGAATTTAGTGAGAGGCAATCCCATTCTTGACTCTTCATGTGTTTGAGTCTTTTCTTTGCCAGGAAATATAAAGGTTTGTATCTGCTCAGTACGACAGTGAATGCCACTGGCTATGAGAGGATGGTGAGGACGTTAGCTAAGAATAACGTTAAGGTCATATATCTAGTCACCATTGATGGAAAGAATCTCGACAGCATTTCGGATGAGGAGAGAGTACGGCTGAGTGAACTCACCGACCGACTCCTGGGCTCCTTGTTTTTCCTAGAGGGGAAGTGAGTATAGAAGTGTTGATGATAATTGTTTGAAGATACTGTTGTATTTCTTATGGTTTGATGTCATTAAATCCCATGGGAGGTTAGGGTTTTTATCTGAACACGCAAGTAATGACGTATGCTTCTGCTATTTTTTCTTTTAGGCTATCAGATTGCGAATGGAACATGTTTACAATGCCGTTATTGGATTGAAGATCTGACTGGTGATCAATATATGATGCTCCAATCGACTGAGACCACCAACCTCTCCTCACATTTCTCCGTCATTTTCACTAGTCAGAAAATGAAGGCGCTTATGCCTACGGAGAGAGACAGACAACTTTTGTCGAAGCTGTCCAAGGAAGAGCTTCAGGAGATCGCCGATTCGCTTCTTGCGATAGTCAAAGACGACTTCGATAAGGATTAGGTGTGAAAATAAAGAGTGCTAGTGGGATGTGGGTAGGACAGAATGATAAAAGGATCTCGGAGGTGTCAGCATTTATATAGCGTAACTGTGACCAGTAGTAGGGTAGTTGATATTAATCCAGTGTGTGATAACGAGACGTGCAGTGGTTTAGTGTGATTAATCAATCCTATTTAATGGTTAATGGTACTCTGTTACTACCACGTCTTGATTAATTAAATCGGTGGCTGAAAAGAGACAGTGATAGTGTGTAGGCCAAGAGCCATATTTTGTACAAGATGTGAGAGCTGAGTGTGACAAGTTACAGTTGCTCTGGTGCTATCCAAGACCGGGTCGAGTCTCACAAACAACACTAGACCTCGATTGAACCGTGCACTTCCGACGTCTGGCCAAGCGGGGAGGTGACCCAAAGACGGCATTAGGAAACCTTGTGATTTGGCCTGTCAGGGCGTGTTCACCTGCCCTGCCAGTTCGTGTGACGGAATTCACGATCGTCGACACATACGTCGGTGATGACCCAAATTTTCACCTTTGCCTAAATACTATCTGCTCAGATTTCTTTGGCTTATTTAGCACTGTCAGGCTATGACAAGTTGTAAAACAAATATGTACTCAAAATCGGGAATTATGAGATATGGCTTTGAAATTTAAGCAAACATAAAAATAAAACTCGTAAATGTTGAGCAACGTCAATATTACAGAAGACTCGTTTATAGCATTATGTATTTCAACAATAAAGTGTGTAAAAAATCAATAATTGTTATACACCTTACAAAAAGTAATATAGACTTGTTGAACCCTATCAAGCCGTATTATTGGAATATTGCAAGTTAAGAGGTCACAAATTAAATGTGTTTTGTCATTTATAAAAACAGCAAATAATATTTTGAAGGGTTATATGATAACTCGTATGGAAGATAATCGTACCGAGAGTAACCTGGACTTTAGGAAGTGTACATTTATTTTTAATTCAACCGATACCTTACTTTATCCATGTATGTTTTATGGATTAAATTTACGTTTTATCTTAAATATTCTACATATATATCATTATAATCTAACGCATTTGCATACATAATTGTGTATTGTACTTATAACTCATGATATTTTCATAAATATGAGTAAGGTATTTGCAGAACAACATATTTCGCAAGTGGTCTACAAACTTTGTGCAATATTTTTTGCATTTTTCTATTTGTAAAGCAAAAGACTGTCCTTCTTTACAATGTGGAAGGCGAGCTCAAGTCTTAAAAGGTTAGTAGACATCATCTTGAATATTTTGATATAGCGCTTAAGAAAATGTTGGATAGAGATGATGATCGTGGGCAGGATTGGTCCTGTTGAGTGCAGCCAGTTGTATGTGACTCCGCCCTTAAGTTCAGTACACACTGTTGTCGTGAACAACAGCTCTAAAAACGCTAGAATAAGGATACTGGTCGTCAAGGACGGGATGGCGTTATCTCCAGAACAAGCGCAGGTAAGAATTATTACCACAGTCATGCAGAAGACGTGATGACATGGTTGCAATGAAAAGTGGTTTCATGAGGCAAAGACGGAGGCTGCATCCGAAGCCTCGGAAGGATGCAGCACGGATCCAACACCCAGCCGAAACGACATTTTCAAACATTTTCAAACGACATTTTCAAACGACATTTCAAACGCAAATCGATTTCGTTGTTTAATCATCTCTAAACTGAAAGCCCTCTCCTCGACAGCGCAAGGAAAAAACACCCTGATATTGCATAATGTACTATCAATATAATTATTGCAAGCCTACATGTACACTTCTAAAACCATGGACGAATGAAACTTGTCAACATTGTGGGATCAAAGATGTATGATGCATCAAGTGTGTGGTGTATAATACATAATTTCCCTCTATATTTCTATGTTCTCAGTTTTCCTTGCCATGCTTGCAAATAAAAAAAAAATAAAAACACCTGTATTTTTGTTCATTATAACTAGCAAGAGGAATGTTTACGGAAGAGAGAGAAGAATTTTGTAGACTTGAAGTATATAAGGAAATGATCG
>NC_134790.1:17149651-17187151 GCF_046742065.1 Oratosquilla oratoria
AAACTTGGAAACTGTGCATCCCAACCTTCAAACTATATTGGCATGACAACAATGAAGCTCTCACGCCGGTTATCATACCACCTCTCTTCAGGAGCTCCCAGAAACCACCATCACTCTGCTCACAAAAGAAATTTAAATAAAGAAACTCTAATAGAAAACACAGAAGTGCTGGCAACAAATCAAGACCATAGAAGGCTACCTATCCTCGAAGCTCTCTTTATTAAAGAAACATCTCCCAATCTTAATATACAAACTAGGGATTTAGAAGCCCTCCCTAGCGTAAGGAGATCTAAGCCCACTGAAAGAAGGCACAATACTGATGACGTCACACAACAGCCGACCAATGAGGAAGTAGAATAGCTTGGGAGTCCCAGTCCAGCCCACTAGCCAATCAGAAGCCCCAAAATGTAATATCAGACCACCACCAACAATATATAAACACAATAATTCAATCAGATATTCACAGTCTAGCCACTGATGAAGCACTAAGTAGTGTGAAAACGCGTTCTGGCCAGTTTTTCACTTTGGTAAAGCCATGCCCAAAGTAACTGACAAAACAATGTCATATGGTGACATTATAAGACAACTTCCCGTGGAAGGGAAAAAGATTCTCAGAGAAAGAGAAAAGGCAGATAAAAAACTCTGCAATAATAATCTTGCCATTAAGTTTAACCATACATGCTTGAGAGAAAATCTCCTGCCCATATATACAATGAATATATATATATATATATATATATATGTATATATATATATATGTATATATGTATATATATATACACACACATATATATATATATATATATATATATATACTTTTTTGTAATGACGCATACATGTGTATGTACCAACCAACCCCCACACACACTACAAATAAATAGATACAATCAGGTACACACACATACTCAAACTCATCTTGCTCCTTACAAAGGACCTGAAACCCGCTTCCATTAAAGCTACCCTTTCCTTTCCAAAATATGACAAGTCAACAACCATATTACTCACTGAAAGATCTGCTATGGCAACGATCCACCCCTCAACCAATGACCTCTGACCTATTCTTATAAATATACAATCCCACCAGCCCAAACAGTATCCCACTTGATCCTAGAGTATAACTGTTGAGAACTGGACTCAAACTGGGAAAACTTACTTCTCCATCAACTTGACCTAGTTTCATCTATCCTTTGTAGAGACATTATTGCAACCCAACAAGACAGATTAACAATCTCTACTTCTCATTCTCTATTTCTCTTTAACACTTAATGACCCACAACCTTCCACCTTCAAACTCTTATATTAATCTCCATCGATGATGCATGACTTAGCTGGTCATCTCCTTGCAAGAGGGAGAGCCTCACGTTATATGTTTCCGTTCAATGGAATCCAGATGATTGTAGATTCAAAATGTTTTGCCAAAAGTATTTGTGTGTCATCGTGCATCAACGTGTCTGATCAGAATGTTACTCCTTCAGATATTTTCTGAAATGTCAAATAGAATATCAGAATAATTACTTATTAACCCAGAAGCCTACATTTTCTTTGATAGTCATCCACATCTACCCAAGAATTTGATTGGTGACAATATAATAACGTCAGGACTGTTCAAAATCGCGCCCGGCAGAGAAAACGATCACAATAAGCCAAGTACAAAGCAATTTTTATTACACTATCCTTTTTCACTAAGTGATTCTTTTTTCCATAATCAGTTACGAGCCCACATATACATTTCTGTTTGTCACTACAGCGTGTTAATTCAGTGCCATGTGTTCAATAACTATGAAGTATAGAAATAGTATTGGAACAAAAGTGTTCCATAATTTCAAATCCACTCACATATTACACACGTTAAACGTCTGTTGTCCTTCGTACTTGGTTTTGTTGTATTTTTCAACTGGGTTTATTTTCGGGTTTGGATGTATGGTATGTAAAACTGAAAATTAAATATCTGTGCGTTTTCCTTACTCTGGTCCTTGATGTTCTCTTCAAAGTCATGGTATTGCTCCTGACTAGTCCCTTGGCAGAAGAATTTAACGGGCACCTCTTCATCAGGACGCAGCCAGCCCTGTATATCATATCCACTACATCAGTCATGTGCACAAACGGACATTTTTAATAATAAAAAGGACACCCCAAGAAAAGCAAATAAGTAATGTTGTATAGACTACATACATGCATAGACACACCAAGTTTATGTTCAGAAATTATGCTAGTAACAAATCCTAAGGGGACAGTCTCTGGTTTGATTCAAAGTCATTCCAATAATACCCCCATGATTCTCCAAGGGCGCTTGGTGCCAGATATAAAGGTGCCTCTGCAAGTCAGCAGTCACTGTTCATATCTTACAGTCTTAAAAAAAAGTGGGAGCACCATCGAATTCTTGAAGTTTCAGACCTTAGTTGTGTACGCGTGTGCGTAACGACAGAGCCATATATATACTCTGGTTGTACGAGTACCATGACCAATGCTAACGCCTTCGAAGTATTTTCTGATATGACCCACTACACTACTGAGATATGTGAAGCTTTCCATGACCTCATTGTTTCACATGAACGGACAGACTGAACTTATTCTTCTAGTGATCTCCCAAACGCCTGAATCTTGGTCTTGGTTCAAGAAAGTTGAGTTCCAGTGGTTACAACATTGTCAGTAAAGGTAAAGTTAATAACCTTAGTGTCGCCAAATGTGTTACAATGACAATATTATCGTGTCTATTTCATAGAGATGCAATACCCACGTGCGCCATATCGTATAAGCCCCTGGATATAAACAACAGACGCTGAATAGAACGCGGAATTGCATGCTGTGACTCTGGTTATTCCCATTAAATATCTTAACATACAGATGGTCCACAATGACATCCATCACTAACTCTGTCCAGTGCCCAGTATATACAGGTTTTCAAAAGTACTTGAGCAGTGACACACAATGCGGAGTGAGGCAGAAGATGCGTTTCGCATCCCTGCCTCACTTGTGAATGACAGGAAATAAATCGGATGTGGTTTTCCCACACTTCAAAGCACTGTCCAAGAATCCAACAGGCCCACAAAGGACACCGAAGGACTCCACGACGCACCAAGTGCAGCCAAACCCTACTGAAACTTATGTCGCGTTTATTTATCGTACCTTTATTTCAAATCTGCCTTTGGTCTAGAGTAGGGCTAGCATAGACCGTAGATTTTTCAGAGGGGGCCATTCTAACCACAATTTTCTTTGCATGTTATTGTCATTTCCTGGAACTTTTGCAGTTTTGTGTGCTGGTGAGTTTACGGAGGAGGGCTATGTATTAGTATTCAAACAACTGTCTTGGAGCGCATTAGCGTTCTTATATCTTCCTTTAGGTATAGTGACTGCAGCTGCACATTCCTGCCTGGGGCGAGTCAGATTGTCAGTTATCCTTTCATTATGTCCTCATACATATCATAAAATGCTAGATCACCCCCAGTTAACCCCCCTCCCAACTAAATCCCTTTCCTTTCTTACCTTTTTTCTTAACCCATCTTTCATTCTACATTTTCTCGTTGGTCGTTTTTACTTTTAACCCAGCTCAGAGATTCTACATTTCTTTGTATTGAAATTCACCTTCCACTCCTTACTCAATTCATAATCCTTACCCAAGTCTTCCCGTAGCTCTTCTACATTCCTCTTCATTTTCACTGTCTCCGTGATCTTAGCATCATCTTCAGATGAGTTTGTAAAACTATCTATTCCAATTATCATGTCTTTGATATGCAGTAAAGACATTACAAGTGCCAGTTGTCCTTTGGTGCCTCACTAATCACCTCCCTTCAGTCCAACTTTTCATCTCTAACTACTGTTCTCACATGTCTATTACATAAAAAACCTATTATCCATCTTACCGTACTTCCTTTAAGACTCCCCATGCTTGCTAGCTTCCACGTTGATTCCTTGTGCGGCACTTTGTCCAGTATCTTTTCCAAATGCAAGTACACACACCTACTAAGTATTTCAGCGGCTTTGACCCATCGTTTTTTGCTCATATTTCCGAAATAACCATTCACATCAGCATGATATATTAGCACAGCCTAATTCACACCCTGCCCTAATTTTTGACGTTACAGTGCATTCACAAGTGTATTTAATTACGGCGTTTACTCTTGATATTAAGTGTGTCGTAGCCGACACCCGTGAAGTAAATCGAACAAGTGAAATTGTGACGTCATCACAAACTACCTTGTGTATCCCATCCTCCTCCCAACTTCACTTGTTCGATTTACTTCACGGGTGTCGGCTACGACACACTTAATATCAAGAGTAAAGGCCGTAATTAAATACACGTGTGAATGCACTATAACGTCAAAAATTAGGGCAGGGTGTGAATTAGGCTTGCTAATATATCATGCTGATGTGAATGGTTATTTCGGGAATATGAGCGAAAAACGATGGGTCAAAGCCGCTGAAATACTTAGTAGTCCTCTTTCGTCTTCCATTGTCTTTTTTTATATTTTCTACTGAATTCATCGTTTTCTCTCTTCCTCTCTTGTATCCTTTCTTACTTAAACGTCCATCAATTCATTCCATGCCTGTCATTTTATTTCTTTTTCAATTGTGTTGTATCATCTTGGATACATCTGCCTAATCTGATCGTCCGTGTTATTATTTTTTTCTCGTTCTTATCTTACTGGTAAATGTTCTTTTCATCCTACCACTATAATGCATCTTCGTTTGTCTACTACTTTTCTTATCAACGTTCTCATCGCGTTAACTTGTTCCTTTTCTAATTTTATGTTTTGTTTCATGTACGTGTGTATGTGTGAACGCGTGTTTTCGTGTGTTTGTGTTTATGCAGTCTTTTATATCAAAAAGCATTACTTGCACCTGCATTTTCTCGAAAAGCGAATCTCTGTCGTGGATGGCATCATGGGTCTCTGGTTCCATCTGCAAGTCTATCATGTGTGCAACTTCAAATTGAAACTGGAACGAATCAGACCGAGTCGCTATGGATGTTCCACTGTGTTTAGTGAAATTAGTGGCACAATATGACTTGATAATATGAATGATCGTATCATAAACTTGGGGGAAAGCTTTATGAAGTCTAATGATATACTATAATATTCTACATCCTTTGCTTAACGCTATCTTCCTTTTGGATGGTGCTCAAATTTTTGGACTCAATGTTCCTATGTGTACAAACATTTCAGTAATATTAGCAAAACTATAACAATGCTTATGTGTCATATGTGTACTGACTGGTATTACTCATGAGTGTCTCTGGTCCCCTCAACCCCCTATGTATGTTGTCCGTGTGACTTAGTGTAGAATAATAACCTGATGAGGACCACAATGGAAATAAGCATACATGCTTTTTGTGTTATCTTCGGCAATTTACATTTATTATTTCGAACTATGTGTTCTTGTCATTATTTGCACTTCATGTACATTGATTCATTGCCAAATAAAGTCTATCTATCTATCTATCTATCTTCTTTGTTTCTTTTGAAGAGTCGGTTAGGCTACCAAAGTAAACGAAAAGCCTTGGAAAGAATATGGTAATAAGCAGGAAATCACGTTACACCCTAAGGAATTCGCAAACTGGTCACTAAAACAAACTATGCATGTTGAGATGTAAAATATAGGTGTAATAAAACTGTAACTCACCATCGGAAAGAATAAAGAGGAGAGGTAGAGAGATATCCGTATATTTCGACCACTATTTGTGGTCCACTTCAGCAGGTGTGGTCCTCTTCATCCGCTGAAGAGGACCACAGATAGTGATCGAAAAATGCGGATGTCCGTGTATCTTTACTTTTATTTCTCTCCGATAGTGGGTTAGTTTTGTTTCACTCATTTACTCATTATTTTACTCTAATGTAGGTGTATGCTAAACGTGCTACAGTTACATCATACATAAGTTCTTTAGGGGAAGGCTTTTAATTTGTTGTACTTTTTAATGTTTACTGTGACGTTAAAATTGGATAACATAGGAAACTTTTATCTATATTAGATAAATATTAAAATAGGTTAAAGTTACTCATCAACAATAAATTTTCTGTGTTTCCAGTTTAAATTCTAATAAGGGGCAACTATGCTTTGTGCAGCTCGGGGTCTCTCATCATATAAAACTGGCAATGAGCAAAGTTGACTAATTTCAGACAATTTATATAGACCTGATGCATTACAAACTATACTTCAATAAAATGAATGTCACAGATGTTGAACTAGATTCACTCATGATGGTAACCTATTATCGACTGAAAGAAACCTGCACAGCGAAGCTATAGCGATAATCCCATACCACACTCCTGGTCATATGGCCATTTCCCGAAGGTTGGGTGTGGTTGAATTTTCCGCCAAAATCATCGGAAATTTAAAATTCCCGGCTCTCTGCAGGCATGCGCATTGTCGACCCCACCTCCCCCTCCCTATCCCCTCCCTTCTTAGCCGGCTAGCTCGAGCCGGGCCCGTCACTGAGATCGCGGAAACGGGACGGAGTGGTTAACCCGCTGCTCACATGGGAGCCGGCGATCGATCCCGTTTCCTGCTGGTTAAGCGTCTGTTAGTTTCAACGCTTTCCGCTTGGCTGTTGGTTTGTCCCATTCTTCGACTACCCTATTAGTGATCCGAATGTTGCCTTCTTATATCTTGTGCTCCGGTTTGTGCCCGTTGCTGCGAGTCTGGTAGTGTGGAAGGGGGCTTCTGATCTCGGCGGCCCCTTACCTATGTTCTATGGTCCTCTACGCCCCACAGCTTGGATTGTCAGGTCCTAGGCGTATACTTTGATTTTATACGAGCACAATCCGTCCCCGTCTTCGAGCCGTCCCTGGTAAACAACCCGGGACCTCTCGGAGGACAGGGGACGTGTCTTATGGTACGGAGTGTGGCGCCCCCCATGGTCATCAGGCCTCTCGGCAGCGCCATACCTCCGACCATCATCGGTCCTCTATTGCCTCACAGTTTGTATCAGGCCCTAGGCGTAGACTTTGACCATATACGATCGCAATACATCCCCGTCTTCAGGCCGTTCGTGGTAAGAACCCGGGCCTCTCTGTAGACAGGGGGACGTGTCTTATGGTACGGAGGGTGGCGCCCCCCAGGGTCATCAGGCCTTTCGGCAACCCCATACCTCCGGTCATCAATGGTCCTCTAACAGCCTCATAGCTTGCTTCGTCAGGCCCTAGGCGTAGACTTTGACCTTATACGATCGTAATCCGTTCCCCATACGTCTTCGGGTCGTCCGCGGTAAGAACCCGGGCCTCTCGGAAGACAGGGGGACGTGTCTTATGGTACGGAGGGGGGTGCCCCCGAGGGTCATCAGGTCTCTCGGCAGCCCCATACCTCCAACCAATAATGGTCCTCTAACGCCTTATGGCTTGCTTTGTCAGGCCCTAGGCGTAGACTTTGACCTTTTCCACTCGTAATCCGTTCTCCATACGTCTTCGAGTCGTCTGTGGTAAGAATCCGGGCCTCTCGGAGGACAAGGGGACGTGTCTTATGTTACGGAGGGTGGCGCCCCGAGGGTCATCAGGCCTCTCGGCAGCCCCATACCTCCGACCAATAATGGTCCTCTAACGCCTTATGGCTTGCTTTGTCAGGCCCTAGGCGTAGACTTTGACCTTTTCCACTCGTAATCCGTTCCCCATACGTCCTCAAGTTGTCCGTGGTAAGAACCCGGGCCTCTCGGAGGACAAGGGGACGTGTCTTATGATACGGAGGGTGGCTCCCCGAGGGTCATCAGGCCTCGGCAGCCCCATACCTCCGACCTTCAATGGTCTTCTAACGCCTCACGGCACCACCCTCCTTCCAGGTTTCTTAAGCAAAAAAAAAAAAAAAAAAAAAAAAAAAAAGTTACCACCCAGCCCTTCTCATGAGCCACAGCCAACCTCTTATCAACTTCACTTGGCTCGAGTTTAAAGATGACTTACCTGATGTTCCACCCCCAAGTAAAACACAAAAGAACTTTAGGCTTAGGGAGTCTATTGTTAGTTAAAATTAGTATGAATTAGTTCAAAGATAATTTACAATCATTTAGTGTAATGAGAAGAGGAAAATCAGTTTTAAATAGTACAGTTTAAGTTGACGCAAAGTGCTAGGTATTACATAAATAAAATGCCTTGACCTTAAAAAAAAAACAAAAAAAAAAACACTGACTCAGGTCGAAATGGACATGACTTTTCCTATTCAAGTTAAGCTACTCTACAGTCATGATGGTCAAGAATTTTATCATGTTAAAGTTAATTTCAACGCTCACTGTAACTCGGATCAAAATGACCATGACTTTTCCTATTCAACTTATGCTAATCTACAGTCATGATGGTCGAGAATCTTACCATGTTAAAATCAATTTCGACGCGCACTGTGACTCAGGTCGAAATGGACATGACTTTTCCTATTCAACTTAAACTAATCTATAGTCATGATGGTCGAGAATTTTACCATGTTAAAATTAATTTCAACGCTCACTGTGACTCAGGTCGAAATGTCCATGACTTTTCCTATTCAACTTAATTTAATCTACAGTCATGATGGTCGAGAATTTTACCATGTTAAAACTAATTTCGACGCGCACTGTGACTCAGGTCGAAATGGACATGACTTTTCCTATTCAACTTAAGCTAATCTACAGTCATGATGGTCGAGAATTTTACCATGTTGAAATTAATTTCAACGCTCACTGTGACTCAGGTCGAAATGGGCATGACTTTTCCTATTCAACTTAAGCTACTCTATAGTCATGATGGTCAAGAATTTTACCATGTTAAAATTAACTTCAACGCTCACTGTGACTCAGGTCGAAATGACCATGACTTTCCTATTCAACTTAAGCTAATCTACAGTCATGATGGTCGAGAATTTTACCATGTTAAAATTAATTTCGACGCTCACTGTGACTCAGGTCGAAAGGGACATGACTTTTCCTATTCAACTTAAGCTACTCTATAGTCATGATGGTTAAGAACTTTACCATGTTAAAACTAATTTCAACGCCCACTGTGACTCAGGTCGACATAAACATGACTTTTCATATTCAACTTAAGCTATTCTACAGTCATGTTGGTCGAGAATTTTACCATGTTTAATTAATTTCAAAGCTCACTGTGACTCTGGACGAAGTGAACATGACTTTTCCTATTCAACTTAAGCTAATCTACAGTCATGATGGTCGAGAATTTTACCATGTTAAAATTAATTTCAACGCTCACTGTGCCTCAGGTCGAAATGAACATGACTTTTCCTATTCAACTTAAGCTAATCTACAGTCATGATGGTCGAGAATTTTACCATGATAAAATTAATTTTAACACTCACTGTGACTCAGGTCGAAATGACCATGACTTTTCCTATTCAACTTAAGCTAATCTATAGTCATGATGGTCAAGAATTTTACCATGTTAAACTAATTCAACGCCCACTGTGAGTCAGGTCGACATGAACATGACTTTTTCTATTCAACTTAATTTAATCTAAAGTCATGATGGTCGAGAATTTTACCATGTTAAAATTAATTTCGACGCTCACTGTGGCTTAGGTCGAAATGAACATGACTTTTCCTATTCCACTTAATTTAATCTACAGTCATGATGGTCCAGAATTTTACCATGTCAAAATTTATTTCAACGCTCACTGTGACTCAGTGATGTCACAGTATGATAAGATGACGTCATTATGTGATAAATTGACGTCACCATGTAGTCCTATGACGTCAATTTGTGTCCCTGTGACGTCACGAGACGATCCTAGGGCGCCATGATCAATCCGGTGACGTCACAGCATAATCACATGATGTCACCAGGTATTAAACATACAGAAGTCCGCTTGTGGGTGATGAGACGTCACAAACTGCCATAGCACACTATTGGATGAGGACGCTCGCCACGGGCTTCGAGGACTTCCCGCGGGAAGACTTGGGGTAAGTTGGACACATACCGAGGGTCCAGGCCCGTCTTAGCGGGAGACGCTCAGGGAACGTCTTCACCCAGGACGAAGACTCTTGACTAACGCCCACGGACTTGGTCGCTCGGAAACGAACTCGGCCTCGCATACTCCCTTTCGGTCTCTCGCTTACCCCGAGGATCTTCACGAAACTAGTGAGAGTGGTAGGCGTACGCTGGACGGAAGCAAGCGTCAAAACACTCATGTTCCTAGACGGCTAGTTGATGCATTTGCCCACCGGGGAGGGTGCATCGGCCGACATCTCGGGGGCTCTGAGAGTGTTGGCGGACGTGGAGTTCGGGGTGGACTGGGACGGGTCTGCCCTTGCTCCCACACAGAGACTTTATTGACTCGGGATTGAGTGGGACACAGTCAGCGCTCTTCGGGTGTTCCCCTGCGCCAAGAGAGCGTGCTTCTCTCACACGTTCTCCCTCCTTCGGTGGCGGGAGGGGAGGTTGCCTCAACTTCGCGACCCCGGCCCTTCCACTGAGCCGCTCGGGGCGCCGACGGCTGTTACGGGAGGTCGACAGGAGCCTACTGCTTCTCCCGCGTGACCTACCCGGGCCAATACCCTCAGCACTCCACAGCTTGTTGCGTCCCTGGCTTCGGTCGGGGGCCCTACGCCGGTCGCTCTATCCAGGTTTCAAGAGACCTACGTAGTGTAGCAACTACGCCCACAAGTGTTCGAGTCGCTCTCCCTCCGCTACGGCACCCCAGAGGTGGACCTGTTTGCCTCCCCAAACACGACCCAGCTCCCCCTCTACCTCACCTGCATCCAAAGGACACGCACAGGAGGCCCAGACGCCTTCACGGAGGACTGGAACAGCTGGAAGTACGTATTCATTTTCCTCCTCCAGCGACACTAGTCCTCCTGAAGGTGATGCAGACCCTCAGGTCCTTCAAGGGTCAGGTCCTCCTGATAGCTCCCTACTGGCCAACCCAGCCGTGGTTCGGGGAGCTAATGAGATGGGGCCCTTCTCCCCTTCTACTGGGGTCAGCCTGCCTAGCCAACAACCTTACCGCGCCTCTCCAAGCGTCACTCCAACTTGATACTTGGAGTTTCTACGGGGAGCTCTCAGCCAACTCTTCTCTACAGAGGCAGCAGACAAGATGCTCAGAGCTCACCTTCCGTCCTCAGTGCGGCAGCGTGGGTCCTGCTGACGGAGATTCCGGAACTGCCTTCGGAGACGCGTGATGGTGACCATCTCCTCCAGCATGGTTCCGGACTCCCTGACTTGGCTGGCTACCTCCACCAACAGGGCACCGGCGACTATCTTGCCTCACTATACAGCCCTCACTGATCCGCTACGCTTTGGCATGAACATCCGAGTGCTACAGAGGGCGCGAACCCTCCTAATGAAGGGGATCAGCGCCTCGAGAGAGCCGAGACATCAACCGGTCCTGTCCTGGTCCTTGCATCGTGTTCTGCAGTACCTGGCGTTCGAAAGGGCCATTATGGAGGAAGAACACTTCCCTCAATGTGTCTTCTTTCTGCTCGCCTTGACGACGGACTACAGGGCTTCACAGCTGGCGGCAATCATCCGCCCCCCGTCCATCTCCAAACTGGAGGAGGACAGCTCGGCCCTAACCCTCTCTCCATCACCAACATTCCTGGCCAGGAACGGCCGAGCGGACGACATGATTGGCCCTCTCAGAATACAATCCTTCCGGGAGGGAGGACGCCCACATCCACTGCACCCGGTCCGTGCATTCGAAGACTACGTGGACCACACGGAAGAGATTTCTGAGGATCATCTCTTCTACAACTCTATATTTAGGATTCCCCTAACCCCGAGGTCCCGGGCGCACCTGCCTTTCCGCTTTTTGGGAGAGAGCCGACCCGGGCCATGCCCCGCACGCCCGCAGCATCAGGGACTTTGTGGCATCGCTGGCGTTTCTCCGCACCCACTCTGTGGAGCGGGTGCGGGACCTAGGGGCTGGACATCGACAACTCCCTTGGGGACACGGTGTCTCTACCACTCGGTCGCTCCTGTCCCATGTGTCGCCATGGAAACGGCTCCACCCCTCTCATCTCATAAAAAAAGGGGGTGGAGGGGGCAAAGGGCGACCGAGGAGTGGGGAGGGGCCAGGAACCGCTGAACAGGATACAAATTTCGTATAATTTACGCATTGTGTGAACAGTGCAATGTTGTGCATGTCACATTCTTTGGCGTGGGTACTTGACGTTTCTTTGTCCCCTCTACTGAGTGATAAGATGAATAAGTCTCCCATAGGAAAAACACACGTAATAACGGTTTGAATCAGGCTTCACCTCTCCTCCCACCTGTCCTCGTCTCATGCATAGCTTCGCTGTGCAGGTTTCTTTCAGCCGATAATATTTCTTTGTCGCGGCTCGTGCCGCTTAAATTGTTCTTATCGGCTTAAGAAACCTGCACATATTTAGGGTCCCTCCCTCCTCCCACAGGCGAAGCCTTCATTTCTCATTGAAGTGACGGGCCCGGCTGAAGCTAGCCGGCTAAGAAGGGAGGGGATAGGGAGGGGGAGGTGGGGTCGACAATGCACATGCCTGCACAGAGCCGGGAATTTTAAATTTCCGATGATTTTGGCGGAAAATTCAACCACACTCAACCTTCGGGAAATGGCCATATGACCAGGAGTGTGGTATGGGATTATCGCTATAACTTCGCTGTGCAGGTTTCTTAAGCCGATAAGAACAATTTAAGCGGCACGAGCCGCGACAAAGAAATAATATAGGAGGTATTGTGGGGTAAGAAAAAAACACACGTGCTGCTATTCTTCTCTATATTGTCGGCTTCTAGCTCTCAATAATAACAATAGAAATCATACAAAAAATATAGCAATATGAATTTTCATATTACTCAAGTTACAGAATACTATACAAAAATATATGGTAAAATTATATCTTTAAGTTTAAATCTCAACAACAGAAGCACTACAATTTCCTGGATATATTACTTCAGTACGCACTTGCGCATCTAAACATTATGAAATTATCTCTGAAGAAGAATTACCTGAAGTGACTTACGATTGATTCCACCATTTTTCTTCTGAAACTACATTTGGATTTGTAAATTATTTCAGCATCGTCCCAATTTATCCGATGGTTTTTGTTGGCGACATGCTGAAATACCGCGGAATTTTCCTGCCCATATTTTACAGAGTTCTTGTGTTCCTTGACCCTGGTGGTGAGGTCTCTACCCGTTTGTCCCCAATATACATCCTTGCAATCTAAACAAGGTAACTTATAAACTCCAGGAGTTGTATTACTCTTGGATCTATGATGTATATTGACAACTTTACTGAACAAGTTGTTGGGATAATTGAAGATGAAATTTACTTTTTCCTTTGGTAACAAATGAGACAAGTCATTAATTGATTTATTATAAGGTAATTTTATGCATCTATTATCCCACTTATGATTCATGGCGGAATGGGAATCTGATTTGTAAAAACTACTTTTGGCTTTACTAAGAGCTTTTTGTAAAAACCACGATGGGTATCCTAATTTTGTTAGTTGACTTCTTACTAAAATTAGTTCCATGTCTAAATATTGGGAACTACAAATTCTCAAAACACGTAAGAATAGGCCTGAGGCGACACTATATTTAATTTGTTAGGATGGTGGCTAAAGAAATGTAGGTAGCTCCCTGTGTGGGTGGGCTTCCTATAAACTGTGAACGATGAAGACTCCGCATGTCTAATTATTAATATATCTAAAAAAGGTAATTTGTGATCTATTCCCCATTCCACCTTGAATTTGATGTTGTTCGTTAGGTGATTAATTTTGTTGTAAAATTCTTGGAAGGATCCCCCATTCATCGTCCCAAACCGTAAAGATGTCATCAACATATCTGTGCCAAAACAATGCGGGTGGTTTAATTTCCGGTGGTAGCACTAATTCAAAATACGTATTCCATATAGTTGGCTAGAACTGGCGAGAGATTAGTGTTGACGCAAAGTTTTGTTAAGCTAAATTACTTTTTCTAGTGGCATTGGTATGCTATTTGTGTGGAATATTTATAATAAAATGTAAATTTAATGTATAAATTATACATGGATAAAGTAAAGTATCGGTTAAACTAAAACCAATAAATGTACACTCCTAAAGTACAGGTCACTTTCCGTACGATTATCTTCCATACGAGTTATCAGGTGCTAAAGTTGTTTGTATCATATAACCCTTTGAAGTATCATATGCTGTTGGCATCAATTATAAAACACATTTGATTTGTAGCCTTCTAACTTCCAATGTTCTAATAATACGGCCTGATAAGGTTAAACAGTAGATATAATTTCCCAAAATATATATTACTTTTTGTAAGTTATACAACAATTATGCTCATTTTTACATCGTTGTTGAAGTACATAATGCTAAAAACGAGTCTTCTGTAAAATTGACGTTGCTCAACATTTACGAGTTTTATTTCTATGTTTAAGTTTCATCTCATATTTCCCGATTTTGAATACATATTTGTTTCACATCTTGTGAAACTGCCGTAATCTTATAATATAGTGCTAAATAGGCCAAAAGGAATATGAGCAGATAGTATTTAGGCAAATGTAAATATTTGGGTCATCACCGACGTAAGTGTCGGCTATCGTGAATTCCGTTACACGCACTGGCTGGGCAGGTGTACACTCCCTGACAGGCCAAATCACAAGGTTTCCTAATACCGTCTTTGGGTCACCTCCCCGCTTGGCCAGATATCAGAAGTCCACAGGTTCAGATGAGGTCTAGTGTTGTTTGTGAGACTCGACCCGGTCTTGGATAGCGCCAGATCAACTGTAACTTGTCACACTCAGCTTTCACATCTTATATAAAATATGGCACTTGGCCTACACACTATCACGGTCTCTTTTCAGAAATAGATCTAAATTAATCAAGACGTGGTAGCGACAGAGTACCATTTACCATTAAATGTGCTGGAATAGGATTGATTGATCACACTAAACCACTGCACGTCTCGTTATCACACACTGGAATAATTTTAACTACCCTACTACCGGCCACAGTTACGCTGCAAAAATGCTGACACGTCCGAGATCCTTTTATCATTCTGTTCTACCCACATCCCCCTAGCACTTTTTATTTTCACACCTAATCCTTACCGACGCCATCTTTGACCATCGCAAGAAGCGAATCGACGATCTCCTTAAACTCTTCCTTGGACAACTTCGACAAGAGTTGTCTGTCTGCCTCCGTAGGCATAAGAGCCTTCATTTCCCGGCTGTTGAATATGAAGGGGATGAGTGAGGAGAGGTCGGTGGACTGAGACGATTGTATCATCATAGCTACAACTGGATTCGTGAGCAACGTCTTAATCTCGGGTGAAGACAGCATTTCCTGGAGAAGGTGTGCGCGCTCGATAGCATCCTCGTCATTTTGGTCTCTCTGGTCTGCTAATCTGCCACTCCTGCCGAAATGGATAAAAGAAGCATACGCCATTACTCGTGTGTACAGATAAAAACCCTTACCTCCCATGGGATTCAATGAAATCAAACCATAAGGAATACAACAGTATCTTCAAACAATTATCAACGACACTTCTATACCCACAGCCAATATAGGGGTAACGGTCCGGTGCAGCCCAGGAGTCGGACGGTGAGTTCGGTCAGCCGTTGTTTGTCCTCACTCGAAATGTTTTCGAGATTCTCTCCATCAAGGATGACTTGATCTGCGACCTTAACGCCATTCTCAGCTAACGTCGTCACCATCTTCTCATAGGCAGTGACATTCACTGTCGTATCGCGCAGAAACAAATACTTATATTTCCTAGCAAAGAAAAGACTCAAATAAACACATGAAAAGTCATGAATGGGATTGCCTCTCACTAAATTCACATACGAGTAACTACGTGAGAGAGTGACCCAAGCGCCACGGGCAGCCAGACCCTGATTTCATCCCCCTCTGAGTCAATCATGGTAAAGGGAGACGAATCCAACTCCCACCGGGTGGTGCGGGAAGCCTAGGTCGCCTGGTTGAGCACAAAATCGGGGTCTGACGGCCCGTGGCGCTTCGATAATTATCCCATGCAGCTACTTATATATATGTGTACAGTAATTTTATCATTATTATCATTATAATCATAATTATTATTATTATTATTATTATTATTATTATTACTATTGTTATTATTATTATTATTATTATTATTATTATCATTATTATTATTATTACTATTATTATCATTATTATTATTATTATTGTTATTATCATTATTTTAATATCTAGATCACTCAAGTGGTGCCAGTCCCTTTTGGAATGGGCGAGCGCTTACTTGCTGACATGAAAGTTTGTAAAGAATTGTATTGTCCAGTCGATGTCTTCTTCCCGTGCACCTTGAATTATTAGGTACATTTCCTTAATCTCTTTGGTTAGTGGTGGAACTGGCATATCTTCGTCATACCGGACCGGAACACACACACCTGTGGCAAAATGAATTCGATATTCAACAGTAATGGAACTCACCGAGGAGCACTTTCGTTTCTTACAATGAATGGCTATTCAGGACAAACTTACTAGACTGGTGTATCTAAGATGGTGATAAATAGAACATTTTACAATATCTATATACACTATCTTTTTTCTAATGTTTTGGCATGTTTTACTGAAAAACTGATACAGTACTTCGTATCATATGTAAATGGAAGCTTTACACCTTCTTCCACTATCTGGTGACCCATACGATGTGGCCGGCAAAACCAGCAGCGGTGCCACATCTAAACCGTCTCAAAAAAAAAAAAAAAAAAAAAAAAAACAGGGGAGACACCGCGCACCAGTTCGGGAGCCGGAGCAAAGTCGCCTGACCTGAGATGCCACATCGTTTAACAAGTCTCTTCTTTTCTTCACATGTATAGCAATTACTCATATCACCTACCATTTAATTAAAAAAAATCAGTATGCATTTAGAATATTCCATGTTAACATACTCGGGATAGTGGACAGCTTCCGGTATATGCTGAGTGTTTTGATTCAGTACGTGACAAAACAGCAGAGAACACCTTCTGGGTCACGAGATAATAGAAATAGTATAACAAACGAATCAAGTGACTGACATGCAAACACTTCTAGGCCTCATTCTTCTAGGCCCTATTCTTCATTTTCTAATATCAACAATTCTAAAACATAGTCATGCTGTCACTCACCTAGTCCTTTCAGTTTGAGGGAGTTCTGCACCTGCTTCTGGAAGGCAATCATGTCATGTGGCGTGTGGATACTAAGCACGAGGCCCAGAATGGATTTCGGAAAGGTAACGTCCGAGTTGAAGGGCCCCCAAAGTAAAGGTGTCTTGCAAACGTTACCTGGTGTCGTTAGGTGGGTGAAGATTTTGCCACAGCCCTGCCTGTAGCAGGTGGCAGCATTAAGCAAACAATTATAGAGGTTGAGAACAACACAACACCTGATGCCTTTTACCTTGTTCAAAATGTCTTCAAGACCGGTTACATCCCGGGGGCATCTCATTAATCTAATATTAAGGGTGTTTGGGAAAACTTCACTTTCCACAGCCAGCAAAGTCTCAGGGCATTTGCTGACGCGCCACATGGTCCTAGGTAGCGCAGGTTGCAGGTGCTTAACGAAGGCCAAATGCATCCCACTGTGACTCATCGCCTCCAAATAGGCGTCTACTCGGTCCCCAGGAAGCCCTTTCTCTTCGTGCGAACTCCGCATTAGTTGAGCGAGCTCTTTAGCGTAGTCGGACAGCAGACCGCTTCGCTGGAATGTCCACACAGCCATGAGCAACATATCCCATAACCTGGCTAGACGGCCATCTTGTGCCTGTAATATTTCTCTCAAGGACAATTCTTGACCCCCGCCCTGGAGACTGAACAGTCGCTGACAAAGTCCAAGGGCTCCCCGATACTCTAGCTGGCTAGTATGAGGGAAATTATACATTAGTTTTGTACCTGTAGGCATCCATGCTTGCTTAGAAGATAAGAAAGCCTCGAACATTTCCTTCTGAGGTAGCTCCAGATTTCTGCACTTGTTGACAATACGAGTCAGTATCTTGTGTGGAAGTTCCAAGGTTTCGAGGACCACGCATTGTAAGGCTGCATCGTTGAGTTCTTGCATGAAACATTGAATTTTGTCTTCCCTCTCATCCTCTGAAAGATACATCGTTTTCTTTTCATTAACTAGTCGATCGTGAAGCTTTTCCTTTAGGATGTCACTAATTTCTTCAAGAAGCTGAATCAAGGGCATCGATGGCCTGATCCTATCTGGTGCTACACATGCGAGGTAGGTGAACAAAGTCATACTCAATGGTATAGGTTCGTTGTGTCCACGTGCCATTTCAAAAATGTGTTCCACAGGTGGTGGGTTTGTGCCACAGCCCTTGAAGGCATTATAGTAGTTCTTGATAACTTCCCGTTGCTGAGTGTTTGTAAGTTCAGATACTTTCAGATGGAGACATTTAAGTTCTTTCATAAGACGCATGGCGTCGTTCTTGCTTCCTGGCCTCGTGGTCAAGAGGATGCGGATGTTGTTAAGATTTCTCATATTCTCAAACAGGTTCTTAAGAAGATCTTTCGTCTCACTACTCGCTTCATCAAAACCGTCAACCAAAATAAGCAGCTTCATTTGCAGGGCTGCTCGATGAAGTAGGTTGTCACTGATGTTGCACACTGCTGTCGGCATGCAGGATCTGAGTAAATCTGAAAATGTTTTGCAGGACGCTTGTTTGCACGATATGTGGATGACTAAATCGAAGTCCAAGAGCCCTGCAATATCGCTTTGCTTTTCAAGACACTCGGAAGCAAGATGTGCAAATATCGTTGACTTGCCACTGCCGTTGGGACCTACAATGGTCACGACTTGGGGTAATACATCAACTCCTGCCAAAGGTACCTTCTTAGTCAACAGTTCTTTCACTTCAATGGGAAATGACCGATTATTTCTAGGCCTTGAGCTCTCATCGAACTCGAGCCCAATAGGCACATATATATTCTTCACGAGAAACTCCAACCGCCACAGAGTAGACGGCAATGGGTAAATCATCCTCACCCTCTCAAGGTTGGAGCAATTTTCTTGGGTTCCATCAGTTTTTAGCAGATTTTGAACATGTCCAACCACATCGTCACCGACAATGTCTTGGTTCTGTAACCTGCCCAAATTCTGTTGAATTTCCTGTCCGGTCTGATCTATGTAAGACACGGACCGGCCCAATCCCAACTGAAGAGACTTGAAAGCTGCCACCCCATCGGTGATATATGACTTTAAGTTACTGAACGTCTGGTTCAAAACAGCTTCGTCAGTGAAGTCGCGTTTCTCATGTGCTAAGAGGTTCCGTAGTTCCTTGATCAAATATAGATTGTAAAATAGACTTGAGTGATCCACTCTCGTCCAAGCTGGATCATCTGGCGGAGGAAAGCCACATGCACGCTGCACGATGGCATACTTAAAACTGATATCCACTGATTCAAATGGGGTTCCATCGTCAAGGGCATTTCTCTGTGGCTTATTGAAAAATTTCCCGAGTTGAGTATTACTATATCTAGACGTGAAGTAATCCTTTAGAGTTTGCGTGTTTCCTTGGTAACAGGCACCAAAGACAACGTCCAAGAAGCGACCGCCCTCCGATTTGACAGCCAGAGCAACCTTTAAGAAGTTGATGTCTCCGCGATTGATTGACAGAGCCATGGCGTCCTATCTCTGTAAATAAATAATGAATATATAAATGGAAAATAATATTAGTATATATTTTTAGTATTTTCTATATACCCACATCCAACAATTAATCAGCACCTGTACATACAAAAGCACAGGCACAAGTCTTAAGAGAACCCCTCGGGTTTGAATTGATTCTGCAATCATCTCGATCAGAACATCCCCATAATCGTTTCAGGGTCGTTGTATCACACCTGGGTCATCCAGCGATTTTGTTTTGACTATAACACTAGCATTCTATTAGTTGTGGATTCGAATCCTGCACTGCTTTCCAATTCCTAGCAGTGGGTGTTACCTTCCCGAACAATCAAAGCGCTTAAGTCAAAAGTGACGGTTTCAGCCGCAGTTACGCGCCTCCAGGCGTAGGCTCCTCATCTTTTCTTTTATTACTATTCTTCATCTTCCAAGTACAGTATTCGGAAAAATACTGGAATACTCCACTGGCGAATCATATTGGAACCACGCTTTAGCCTCGCAAAGATGTTTGAACGACATAATAGGGTGCTGTTGTCTTGCTGCGGTGTTGGAGAAGTCAAAATTGATGGTGATAGTATACACGTAAATGTGAGATATAAATATTGTTATAATTTTGTCTGTGTGTTTACAGAATAGTAATAGACCAACCAATAGATTCAGATTACCTGAAGATGCAGAAAACAGACAGTATTATACTGCGAAACTGAAAATTGGAAGGGAGAATACCTGCCAGATCCATTATTATTGTTGACCAATAGCTGGTTTTCATTACTTCTTTCGTGAACTTGCTAGATTTATCATTTAGATATTCTGTTACATATCTCCAAGATAGTTTTGGTAACAGCGTAATATCATATTGCCAACTATCGCTCAACGACATTTAAACTGACAACTGTTCCAAGTCGCAATTTCGCAATTCAACTCTCGCTGTCTTTAAGCATCTTCAGGTACTCTGAATCCATCGTTTGGCACTTTTAAGCTCATTTCTAGCAAGAGAACTTAAGGAATTTATCAAGCTTAAACCTCGTAAACACCGTGTATGCCAGCTCTTTTGCAATTCTTGCACCGCTGTTATCAACATGTATTCACAGGTCCTGGTGCTGCAGCATCTTCGTCGTTGGACCACCCCCTAACCCCAACAGTTGGGGGCCAAACTGCAGCAGCAAATATCCCTGGCCACCGGCTTGACGCAGATAGCACCTATCCCCAGGAGGGGCTTCGGTCGCCTGGGCGAGTACCACAATCCTTTCACGACAGACACTTTTACGTTTTTTCTGCATTGAGGAGTGTCTTTCCGGCGCTTACCCCTCTTCCTCTACTACTAGCCGGAGATGTAGAGAGCAATCCTGGGCCCACCACAAAATGCACATGCCAAACATGCTCCAAACCCATCACCTCGAGCAGACAAAGGGCTCAGTTCAATACAACATATGCAAAAACTGGGCCCACTTCATTTGTACAGCACTTGCAAACACAAACAAATACACAAACACTTGGACATGTTCCACCTGCCATCCAATAACTTCACTCCCATCTTCCCAACCACAGCCTGCACCCTTGCCCACACCCAGTCTCTCCCCGCCCTTGTCCTCAATCATTCCTCACCCTCCTTTGTCCCCAATCACACCTCTCCCTCCCTCTAACCCAGGTCCTATATCTTCCCCATCAACACCCCAACCCCACAGGGCAACATACAACACATACAAAACACACAACATCAACATATTACAACACAATATTGGTGGATTCAGCACAAAAAAACACGAACTCGAACACCTCCTCAAACAACACAACATACACGTTGCCATCATACAAGAAACAAAACTTAGACATTCACACAAAACACCATCATTTCACAACTTTACCACCATTATACAAAATCGGACCGATGGCAATGGCGGTGGACTCATCACCCTAGTCCACCAATCCATCTGTTTTGTGGACACAAGCGCCACGACCAAAATCATCCTCCTTGCCCAAGATAACACCACAGAAATCCAATCTATTCTAATCCGTACAGGCAACAAATCAACACTGACAACAGTCAATATATAAATCCCCTCCAATCATCTCCCACAGTTCTAAACACCTTCAGGTTTCAACTTAATCAACTAGCCACAATCCCTTACATCATCATGAATGGTGACTTACAACGCCAAGTCGTCAGCCTTGTATATCGACATCCCTGACACAGAGGGCTTGATATGCAGACTCAACTTGACTCACTGACCATCATGAAAAACACACATAATCATACACATATCCCACACCAAGCCCTCTACACCCCCTCCTCTCCTGATATCACCTTCTGCTCCCCCTGCCTAACCCCAACAACTTCATGGATTTGATCACCTTCCAATCATCATCACCACCAAACCAAGATGCACCCCAGTTGGCCACAGACACACATACACCAATTACAAGAAAGCAAACTGGGAAACTTTTACTGAAGAGACAGAACAACATTTTGAGACACTTAACAGTACACCAATCACAAACATACACAATGATGTACACATTTTTAATACAATCATACAAAACACAGACAAGAGATATATCCCTAGAGGCAACAGAAAATCACACAACCCCAATTTCACATCAGAAATCCAAGGCCTCATCAGACAACGAGGTACACTCAACACCTATCCCTCAAAATACAGCAGACCAATATGCAGAAGTTACCAATAAAATACATGAACAAAAAACACAAAATCGGCAGAGGTTTGTCAATACACTTGATCAAAAAACACCAGCAAATTGTACAAAACACTCAACAGCATTACACTATCCAACAGTAACGCAACACGCTCTCACGCAGCAATAACCACAACAACAGATAATTTACCCTCCCTGACGACCGACGCACCATTCGACGTAAGAAAGACTTTCCCACAGACTCAGACTATACACCCTTCATAGACAGTCAGACAAAACACATAATACATAACCTCAAGCACTCATCCGCCTGTGGCCCTGACAACATAAGTAACATCCACCTAAAACATATTGGACCACAAGGTATACACCCACTCACAAATATTGCAAACTACAGCTATTCACACAAAAATATACCTGACATCTGGAAGCAAGGGAAAATAACCCCAATCCCAAAACCCAATAAAGACCCAACAATCTCAACATCACACCGCACAATCACACTTCTCTGCACCCACTCCAAACTCATTGAACGCCTCATACTTCAACTCATTACACCACATATTCCCCTCGCTGAATCACAACACGGTTTTAGGCCACTACACTCCACAAACAGTCTTCTAATAAACCTCACACAATAGAACATTAGATGGCATCAATTCAGATAGGCCCCATCTTAGAACACTTCTCATAACATTAGACATTAGTAAAGCTTTTGATGCTATCCCCCGCCACAATCTAACAAACAAAATATATAATACAGACATGCACAATAACACCAAAAGATGGCTGGCCAATTATCTGGTACGCAGGAATGCTTATGTGTCATATAATGCCCAATCATTGCACATCAGAAACATTAAGAATAGAGTACCACGGGGCTCTCTTCTATCCCCCACATACTTTAATCTATACATGCATGATACACCCACACCAGACACCTCAGAAACGTAAAGCTCTTCCTACGCAGACGATATAACAATCACATGTACACATTGTAACACAGACAAAGTCACAGAAATAATACAGCCATACCCTGATATCTCAACACATGGTTCACTACAAACAGACTCAAAATAGCCCCAGCCAAATCTACAGTAACATTTCTTATCAACTGGACAAAAGAACACAAATACATACCTCATCTCTATACCAAAAACACTCATGTACCACACACACACACACACACACACACACACACACACACACACACACACACACACGAATCATGAAAGGCATAGAAATTACTGATAGAGAGAATCTGATAAAATGGGATAACAGAAATACAAGAGGACACGGAAAGAAAATAAAAAAAGACAGCTATAGAAGAGACTTGAAAAAGAACAGCTTTCCTCACAGAGTAATAAACAGTTGGAACAAGTTAGATGAGAAAGTGGTGTGTGCAAAAACAATACATGAATTTAAAAATAGTTTAGATGAAATGAGATATGAAGACGGGACCCCACAAGCATAGCTCCCCTTCCCGTAAAATACAACTAAGTAAATACAACTAGGTAAATACACGCACACACATCGAAAATTGTTCGTCTAACATACGATACATCCATGTCATTCAAACAACACATCGCAAACATAAAAAATAAATGCAAACCTAGACTCAACGTACTTAAATCAATCAGAGGAACAACATTTGGACAAAACAGACACTAATACTACAATATACAAACAATGCATACGCTCAGTGATGAATTATGTTAGTCCAGTATGGGCACCTAATCTCATTAAGACACACCTTAATACCCTTCAGACCATACAAAACAAAGCCTTAAAAGAATTTACAGGCTGCACATATACAACACCTACAGACAATTTACACTATGAAACAAAAGTCCTCAAAGTCAAAGATCATCTCGACATGAGAGGCACACAAACACTTGCTGCAGCCTCCACAAACACAGCACACCCACTACACACCAAGAAACATAAAAAAAAAAAAAAAAAAAAACACCAAATACCTATATCACACACAAATTATCTCTTCTCTCCCTCCAAAACCACCAAATACCAGCCTCCGGAAATATAAAATTAACATCACTCACTGCTCCATTAACACACTAAAAGACGACACATTGCTGCATGCCATACCCCCTGATACCCATCCCTCTGAATCCTCTCTACCACGAAAGGATAGAGTCCACCTGGCCAGACTGCGATGCTGCCACCAACCACCTCTTCTAAGCTACCAGAAGAGACGGGATGACTGCATTGTGGACAAATGCCCAGGATGTAACACTTCACCCCATACTATTCAACACATCATGGAAGACTGCATTATACACAATCACACACGCAAACAGCACAAAATACACTCCATAAAGGATTTGTGGGAAAACCCTGTTTCGGTCGTGGCATTCCTTGGGGAGATGGGACTGCTCGGACAGACAGTCTAGGCCCTAGGGAATATCAACAACGACATGCATTCACAAGTACTCGGAGTCAATCCTTTGGCCTTTTTTTTAATCATTTTTTGGCGTCGGTAAGTGAAATCAAGGAATCTATAATATTTACAATATACAATTCATTACTCCACCTTGCTTTCCTGACTACAAGGATGTACGTGCAAGTTTACATTTCGTAATGACACCACACGTGAACCCGTCTATATTCAGGACAAGCTATGCTCGTATGGTCCCCGTCTATGTGCCTTAGCCATACTTAGGTGTGCGCGCGCGTTTGTGTGTGTGTGCGTTTGCGTGTTTGTGTGCGTACGTGCGTGCGTGTGTGTGTGTATTCACTTGGTCTTTGGATCACCTGTTGGACTCGTGATCGACAGCTATTTCCCTCCTGGAAGAGAGCTCAGAGCTCGTAGGTCCGATCTATGGGTAATGCTATGACCTTGCACACACACACACACCCAACTCCCCGCCCACGAGAGTCAGAGTAACGACCCGAGGCACAGCGATACCGAAATAATTTCGGCCCTGGGCAGGATTCGAACTGGGTGCTGGGAGCATTCCTGCTTCCCAGTTCAGCGCTTTACCAACTATGCCACCGAGTCGGTGTGTGTGTGTGTGTGTGTGTGTGTGTGTGTGTGTGTGTGTGTGTGTGTGTGTGTGTGTGTGTGTGTGTGTGTGTGTGTGTGTGTGTGTGTGTGTGTGTGTGTGTGCGCGCGCGCCTGTGTGTGTGTGTGCGCGCGCGCGCGCCTGTGTGTGTGTATGTGTTTGTGTGTGCGTTTACCTTTTTTCTTGTGATTCACAGGATTCATACCTGCCCAGACCAGAACCACTCTTTTGCTATGAGGAGGAGGAGGAGGAGGAAAGGTCGTGGATGCAGTCGACGGCTCGATGGCGTGGGAGGAGGGAGGAGGGAGGAGGGAGGAGGAGGGAGGAGGGAGGAGGAGGGAGGAGGGAGGAGGAGGGAGGAGGGAGGAGGGAGGAGGAAGGAGAAAGGAGGAAGGAAGAAGGAGGAGGGAGGAAGGAGCGATGAGGGAATCCACCGAGTGGAGGTGGGAGGGGGAAGTCCGGCTTCGGAGGTCGACGAGGAGCTGGACGGGAAAAGAACCCTCGACCTTAGACATTGCCACGGAGAGTGTGCGTCTTCAGGGAGGTTGTTGGGGATTCACCTGTGCAAGGGGGGTCCGAGACGTGGCGCGCTACTTCTTCCGGGGGTGAGTGGCAGGGCTAGGCCTTGGCGCAGAAGTGCAGCAGGTCTGCATTCCAGGAGGTAGTAGTGTTAGTTGCTGTGCCGCAGGCCCACAATAGCCTCAAGTGCACATGGTTGTGATTTGCAATATGCAGAAGTACCATCTCTGTTTTCTCTGGTCATAGTTGTGTGTGTGCGTCTGTGTCTGTGCGTGCATTTACAAAGGATTACAAAGGCGGAGCATTCCGACAGGAGACCTTTTGGTCCATATCTAGGTCAGATGCGAAAAAATCATAATGATAATAAATTGATTAATAAAAACTATAATAATGTACATAACAAATAAAATACATAAATAAATGCATAGGTTTAGTTAAATAATAAACAGGTAAATAGTAAATAATAATAGATTGACATATAACTAATGATAAATGAGAATCAAACAGACAAATGATAACAAAACAAAAACAAATAATATAAACTAAATCATAATCATTACAGCATCTTGCTTATGTGTATCTTACGGGAAGGGGGGCTGCGCTCGTATGTCCCGTCTTTGTATCTCGCAGTGTTTCATTTGCTCTTTAATTCATGCAGGGTTTATGCACACACTATTGTTTCGTCCAATTTGTTCCATGTATGCACCACTCTATGTGGAAAGCTGTTCCTTTTCAGGTCTCTTCTATAACTGTCCTTTTTGAGCTTTCATGTCCCCTTCTCTATCAAGGACTTCCATGCCTCTCGTAATTCTATAGATGGTCAACAAGTCACCTATTTCTCTTCTTTGTTCCAGTGTCGGTAATTCCAGTTTTGACAATCTCTCCTCATATGACATTTTTTAAAGTGTTGGTGCCATCTTCGTAGTTGCTCTTTGGATTCTTTCCATTTTCCTTATATTCTTTTTAGTACTGCGTGACCATATAGTGTCGTTGCGTACTTCAGTCTTGGCCTTATTAGTGTGACTAGTACAATTCTCCCAAGATTCTGTATACACTCATTTGAATAAATATTATGGTATCGTATGATTTTCTCCTTGTACAACTGTCTGGGAACGTCTGCGTAAAGGGCCCTATTCACGACAACGATTTTCAACCCCAACCCAGATTTCGAACATGGTCTGGGTTGGAGTTGTGGTTGGCGGCTTCGCCACTCACTGCAACAACCAATTGTTCAAATTTTCGCAGTTGATCCGCAGTTCTATTGTGATAAGATGTCTGATCTCGACTCTGACGATCTTTTTGATATTGCTTTTTTTTTTTTTTAGAAAGCGCAAAAAAAAGTCAAATTGGTAAGTCTTGGCTTCAAAAAAGAAACAAGCTATCCCATATTCAATTATTAGAGGAACTGAGACTAGAGCCTAAAGACTATATGAACTATTTAAGAATGGATGAATCCACATTTTTAGAACTTCTGTCCTTGGTAATACCAATCATGAAAAAAAAACAGGATACGATGATGAGGAAGGCTATTACACCTCATAAACGTCTCGTATGTACATTACGATTCCTAGCAACAGGGAGGTCATAGGAAGCCCTCAAATTTTCCTCCATACAGTTCTTAACGAGCCAATTTTTTTAACTACATCATCACGCGTAGCTGCGGGGTTTACTTCCTTAAATTTTAAAACGAGTATTTCATAAGCATTGTTTCTCATCATTTTATTTGAGTATTCTTTACTTTCAACTTTCCACAGGCATGGATGTTGACGGTATATCTCAATAATCTCTCTTACGAAATATTTACTGTACGCTTCCATTTTTTTACTTAGGCAGCACAACTACAGCTACAAGCGCACGGTACGAGAATTGGGGCACAAGTGATAGATTTGGTTGTCCGCACCCACTCACCAGTCACCACACCAACCCCAACACAGACATGAAGCTCCGCCCACAAAATATCAGGAAAATCTAAACGACTCCAACTCCAACCACAACCTGCAAATCGGGGTTGCGATGTAGGTTGTTGGAGCCCATACACGAGAAAATTTGGTCTGGGTTGGGGCTGGAAATCTGGGTTGGGGTTGAAAATCGTTGTCGTGAATGGGGCCCTTTACACTCGATCTCAATTTAGTATTGCATGCATCGCGTATACATAGTAGCAATTTCATTATTCCGTCGAGGCACGGACTGAAACGAACACATTATGCAGTGCGTCTTGCAAAACTGACAGAAACACTCCAGTTCAATTATATTGAATTCGTGTCAATGGCGAAAAATATATTTTTTGATACATGAATACAAAAATCTAGGTTCTGATGCTCTCACTATTCGCCATGTCCAAACGTACGATTAACATCAACATCTTCCAACACGTATTATCTTTTGTTGTTTGGCTATTCAGACGCTTTCCACTGCAAAGAACAACAAAGTACTTACTTGTACAACAAGCTGTTGATATCTCTATTGCCTTTCGTCACTGTCTTTCCTAAGCTTTCAATTTTCGCACTAGTCCGATCTTGACACTGTTCTGCAAGGCGAACAATGAATATCTGGGTGTTCTAGTCGAAAGGAGAGGCCTCTCTCCCCCTCTCCCACCTCCTCCTCCTCTTCCACTATCCCCAAGCCCAACACTCCCACATTCAAAAAGATCAGACACCCTCCCCCACACACACACACAATGAATTAAAAAAGAAAACGGCAGCATGGCCTTCCCTGTGGACTTCTTAGTCTTCTTGGAGATGTAGTAGTGAGGTATTACTACGTGGTATATGTAGTTATCCTTACGAGAGAAATTGTATGCACAGAGTTTCTAGTGACTTACACATACTACTACTACTGGATAGGATAGGTAAGATGGAGGAGAGGGGGGAGGGGGGAAGGGTATGTGTGTAAAAGAAGTAAAGGAGGAAATGGAAGGAAGTTAAAGTTACAATAGATGTTGGGCAGACCCTCTTGCTACTTGATCATATATATATATATATATATATATATATATATATATATATATATATATATATATATATATATATATTTTTTTTTTTTTTTTTTTATTATTATTATCCATTTACAATTATGTTAGGGGAGGGTAGTGACTCCTATTGCCATACTTATTGCTTTTTTTTTATTAAATCACGTGCGATTGGTTTCGCACATGTTATTATTTTTAAATAACAATAATAATGAAAATAACAATGTTAGTGATAATAGTAGTTATAGTGTTAGTTGGGTTGGTATGGTTAGTAGAACAATGAAGGATAAGGTGGTGTATTTTTTGTGTTTATTTGTGTTTAAGGGACTGTGGGAAGTGCTTATAGGTGAACGTGTCATAAAAGTTGTTCAATTTCTTTGGTGAACTTATGTATACTTACTCTATCGGAAAGAGTATTATTGCATACTAAAAAAATTTAGTAACATGTATATATTACGTGTAGTTAATTTTTTTCTTTCTTTTTTTTATGATAGTATCTGTAATCATTGAAGTATCCACAGGCATAGGTAATCAGCCTACTATGTAGGAAATGAAAGATTAGAGTCTTGGAAACAACTTCATTGAGTTAGATTTTTTCCTACTCTCTTTTATTCTTTTTTATGATTTTTTTATTTTGAATAGTAGAAACTTCAGTGAAAATCTGCTATGATAAATTAAACAAAAAAATTAAGTTACAGTTTCCTTTGTTTTTTTCTGATCAAATTAAAGAATTACTCTTTCTCTTTACAAATTCGAAAGAATGAATGAAATCGGACAAAAAGAAACAGAGATATGGCTATTTAAATATAAAAAAACATAAACTTTTCAGGAGAGGCATTTAAAGTTTAAAGGAGCGCACCGGCATTTAAAATCCTCCGGCCGCGTACTCACTCGTGACATTGTCTATTTTTTTACGTTTCCGTTTAAAACTTTAAACAAAACTGAACTGGCTATCGAAAATTTGACTTAATTTCAATATACAGAATGTTTTTTCATGCAATGGGGTTGCCAGATGTCGCCAATAATTTATCTATTTCATTTTATATATAAGAACAGAAACGGAATTGAGCTGTAATATTTGGTCGAAGTGTTACAGCCATCATAGAGAATCTTTTGAATACCTGTTGGTAGAAAAAAAGATAATACGATCGCATGCATGACTGGTAGGCTAACAGATACGCGACAGGGCGACATCCTTTCTCATTTAGCTTTGAAGAGATACTGAGATCCTTGTGGTGAATTGGTGATTGACGATTAGTGTTGGGCAAGTTGCCAGATATCTCCATATATATTAATTATAGTAAACAAAACAGAACTGGGTATCAAAATTTTGACTTTATTTCAATATACAGAATGTTTTTTCATGCAATGGGGTTGCCAGAGGTTGCCAAAAATTTATCTATTTTATTTTATATATAAGAAAAGAAACGGAATTGAGCTGTAATATTTGGCTAAAGTGTTACCACCATCATAGAGAATCTTTTGAAATGTTTACCTAAAATTCGTTGATTTTCCAGAATTTTTCGTGTTTTCGTGCTCTACAGTCCCTTAAAGTATGTATTTAGGTTCGGGTGGGGGGCCGTAGATGATAAGGGACACTCTAGGCCACCAGTTGTGATCGTGTCCGTCTTCTGTGTCTATGCTTTCGCTGTTTTGTACTAATTCTGGGCTTATGATTGTAAGTCTGTTCCATGTTCTCTAAGCTAGTCTGTGGAGTCTTGTGTTAAGTGGTTCGAGTTTATGCTGTGTGTGTAGTTCTTCTACTGTGTTAAGGTATGGGGATATGGAGTGGGTGGCGAATCGTAGTGTTTTGTTTTGTATTGACTGTAGTTTTTTGGAGTTGGCTCGGTTTTAATGTGATAGTTGTTATTGGTATGTATTCTAGTTGAGGTCGTATGAGTACTTTGTATAGCCTTAATATTAGTTTGGTGTCTAGGTTTCTGAATCGTCTTAGTGTCTGTAATGTTTTTTCTGCTTGTAGTTTCCTGTTGTTTGTGTGTGTTTGCAGACCTCTGTTTCCAAGTGTTAGTCCTAGTATTCTTATGTTTCTTTGTTTTTGTGTATGCGTGTCTCCTATCCATATTTCTGCTGGTTTCTGTGTTGATATGTTTAGTAGTTGGAATTTTGTTGTGTTTGTTTGTATTTTCCATTGTAGTTCACATGTGTTTATTGTTTCTATTGTTCTGCTTGTTTTAGTGCTAACATGTTTTTGCCTTTTTTGTTTGGGTATATGATTATCTGTGTCAGGTCATCTGCAAATTGTATTTGTGTGACTCCGTGTGTCAGGTTGGAGGTGTCGTGTATGTAGTGGTTCAAAGTGAAGGTGAAAGGATGCTTCCTTGGGGGATTACACAGTATATATCACAGGATCTTCAACAAACAAATATACATCGGATACTGGAACAATGATATACGGAAATAAACTTACTTGACAATGATATCAACAATGTGTGCTTATTTATTTTGTGGAAGACTATCGTCTCATAAGGTGGTCATTAAGCCTGGTTTGAATATGTACAGTCTCTGTGTAGTATATGGAGAAAGAGGGCAGGATAGATAAGATGGGGGAGAGTGAGGAAGGGGAGAATTGAGGGTATAATGGATGGAGAGATTGTGATGGTAGAGAGTAAGAGCTATGTTTGAAGTGAGACAGACCCAATTACGTTGTTATTTAATACTTAGCTATACTTCGTTTATCATCTGGAGAACGATGAAAAGTTCACGCAAATATCTTTGAATAGAACTGCTGACTTGCAGTTAAAACTCAAAAGGAGCATATGCATCGATTACAAGAATATTGCATAAATCGGTATATAGGGTACAATTATTATATAGAATGTTGGATTATACATCGATATGTATTTATACATTGTTAATGGTACCATATAACGGTTATTACGTTTTACTTGAAGGCGTGACGTTGCTACAGGGGGACGGGATGTGGTGTGTTTCCACTCCTTGCTCATCTCTTTGGTCTCTGGATTTTACGGACGAGTCTACTGACGTTGGTTCCATGAAAATATCTTGTGTTGTAGTAAGATTCTTTTTACCATGATACTGAGTGTGTTGAAAGTAAATTCTGGGATCTGTGTCAAGTTTACAATACAGCCAACCCTCCATGAGGGAATGATGAAAACATTTGAGAAACACCAAATCCCAGTTATACAAATGATAGGTTTTGGGCCTGATGGGTGTAGTGTAATGATGGAAGCTCACAATTCAGTTACAAATCGCTTCCCTGGTCTTTTTGTAATCAAATGTGCTTGCCATTCTGCTCACCTCTGCGCCAGCGAGGCTTGCAAGACTCTTCGTAGGTGCGAGGATTTAGCAAGAGAGGTGAACAATTTCTTTCAATGTAGTAGCAAGCGCCAGAGTGAGTTTGTACAATCTCAGTCTTTCCTTCACTTGAAGCCCCACAAGATGCTACAAACAGCACAGACGAGGTGGTTGTCATTGGCTGTTGTTGTTCAGAGGATCTTTGAACAATGGGAAGCTCTTCGGTTGTTTTTCTCAGACATGTGGTTATCTGAGAAGCTAGTTGCTGCTGAGCTGATTTTGAACTCAACATGAACCTTTCATTAAGCTGCACTACTACTTCCTAGATTGGATTTTGCCAAAGTTCACTACTTTTAATAAGTACTTTCAGTCAGAGAAGCCAGTGATAACAGTGTTCCATGAAAAGGTATGTGTTCTTTTTAAGGATATTCTCTTTTCATTCATGGAGAGAGAATATGTAATGAAAACACAACTTTAATAGATCCAAATAGAAACGATAAACATCTAAGTGACACAGAAATATAACCAGGTGTAAAAGTGTTACAGGAACTGCAAGACTCCCATGGGTGCTACTATGCGTGAGGTCTACCACACTATAGCGTGAGATCTACCTCCCGTTAGCACTATTATAGCGTGAGGTCTACCATTTCCATGCATTTATTTTAGCGATAAACACATATTTTTTACACATCCTAGGAATCAATTAGATGGTTGGATTTCTAATTACATTCGTATTAAAGGAAGAAATGTCAAAATAAACATATTATCATATATTTCCATACATTTATTCTAGCGATACACTTCGTACATCTTCTAAGAATGACACAAATAGGTTAAGTTAGGTTAGGTTAGGTTAGGTCAGGTCACGTGGACAGGTCACGCTTTTGATGTATTTGGGCAGGACACATGTTTGATGGACAAGTGCGGGGAGCGCCCCCGAGGAACGCGGGTCAAGTGATAGACCTCAGGCTGCACCTGGATAGGCGACATACGGCGGTAGACCTCACGTTATAGTAGCACACACACACAACCCCCCCCCCCGTGTAACAGCAAGAAAATCTGAGTTACAGGTTTTTTTTCCAACGCTGCCGCAACTTCATGTCTGTGGCTTGCTGTGAATTTAAAAAGAGGTATGATTTCAGCAACAATGTCATCTCAAAACTGAATTGTCTGACTCCAACTAATGCTTTATCATTGAATTTTAGGAGGTCAGGTCCTTCTTTGGTACCCTTAGTAACTGCATTGCCTCTTCTCGTACCTCCAGAAAACAGCTCATTATTGCAAAGACTGGATGATCAATAGCGAATATTGTCACTGGAGTGTGACAACTCAGCCTTGAATACAGAGGACAGTGATAAGTTTTGGACTGCATAATTAAGAGATAAACCAAACTTAATAGACCTTTCACAGTTTGCACTCTCTATTCTTGGCCTACCCCCATTCGAATGAAGAATGAGATATTTTTGAGTAAAATCTACCTTTTCAGAACTAAGGCAAGAAAAGTGAAGACGGCAACTATAAATGGGGCACTGTTAGTAACAGAATGTATGAAGTCTACTGGATCATGCTGTAAAAAATCTAACCCAACAAATTATATCTATTCTTTCTTGGTAGCCAAGGAACTATACAGTAACACCTCACGTTCTGACTCTGAGTAATCTTATAAGCCATGAGGTATAGCCTATGTCTAGAATATGAGTAGTTATTTTTAATTATATACAAATATGTAATGAAAATGTCGTGATAGATTCGGAGGAAAAAATGAGGGAGGAGTTTAACAATTATTTTCTATCGGTGTTTACTAATGACAGGTTAGATAAAGTACCTGACTGCGATCCGATTTTCAGAAGAGATGAAGAAAGTAGTCTATCTAATATCAGCATTAGTAAAGAAGTAGTCAAGCAGATTGAAAGACTTAAAGCTACAAAATCTCCGTGTCCAGACGAAATTTTTCCAAGAATGTTTAAGGGGTGTAAATTTGAAATCCGCAACCAGTTAACTGAAGTATTCAATAAATCGATTGACACTGGTTTTGTGCCAACTGCTTGGAGGCAGGCAAACGTTGTTCCTGTTTTTAAGAAGGGAGATAGATCGTCTATATGCAACTGCAGGCCAATCAGTTTGACATCGGTTATAGCAAAAATGCTTGAATCAATAATAGTAAATAGACTCAGGGAACACATCGAAGGACACAATTTAACTTGTGATTCACACCATGGTTTCTCCAAGAGTAAGTCATGTGTGACTAATCTTCTATCCTTTTACACTAAAGTATATAAGGCGTCAGATAACAACGATAATTACGATGTTATTTACCTTGACTTTAGCAAAGCGTTCGACAAGGTGCCACACCAGAGACTACTAAATAAAATCAAAGCCCATGGCATAGGAAGAAAAGTGTTAGAATGGATTAGAGCTTGGATTAGTAACAGAAAACAGCGGGTCACCATCAATGAAATAAAATCTAGGTGGGGCAATGTTACTAGCGGGGTCCCCCAGGGCTCGGTTTTGGGTCCCTTGTTGTTCATTATTTACATAAACGACTTACAGTAGACGATGGGATAAATAGTGATGTTGGTAAGTTTGCGGACAACACTAAAATAGGACGCCTAATTAGGTCACGAGACGACACAGAGAGTCTGCAGGATGATTTTAATAGATTGTTCACATGGTGAAATAGCAAATGGACTTCAATATCTCTAAGTGTAGCGTGTTAAACGTAGGGCTACAGAACCCCGAAAATAGATACAGCTTAGATAACGCGTTTTTAGAAAAATCTGAGTGCGAGAGGGACTTGGGAGTTCTGGTGAGTCCGGACCTTAAAACCAGGAAGCAGTGCATTAGCGCCAGGAATAAAGCTAACAGAGCATTAGGTTTCATTGCTAGGACGGTAACGAATAGAGGTGCAGAGGTAATTATTAAACTCTATCTAGCGATAGTTAGATCCATCCTTGACTATGCGGTACAGTTTTAATGTGATTATTTGATTATTTCCAATGAAACACTGATTTGTGAAAGATAATTTATTTGGATTTCTCAATATTAATAAAATTTAGAAGTGATGCATAAAGTGTACATTTTATTTATCTTAAGGGATATATATTAGATCTCAAAATGTACGATAATTTGTACGATATTTCTATAATAACAGTACCATAATTTTGTCATGAAAACAATAATTTTGAGGTCCCTGTGCGATGATATTGTATTCAGAATCTGGCAACCCTGGAATGAGGAGGAACGGAGAAGGAAAGGTTAGGTATGTATCGGTAGGACGCTGTCAAGGACAACTGGTCGGCATGCAATTTCCTAACCGCAGAGACGCCACAACAAAGTGGCTCCAGGCACAGATAACAACACTTCCACAAGGTCATAGGAGTAATTTTCCATTGTTTCAATTGTATATTCGATGGGAATAAATGCGAGTTTGCTCATCCTTTTAACTTTTAAGGGAAAATCGGTGTTAATGTCTGGTTGAAAGCTAGAGTTGTTGGTTTCCTGTACTCATTTCGAATATAATAGAAGAAAAAAAATCCCCTAATTTCTGCATTTGGGGAATATTTTTCGGGGGATTTTGAAATTTGCCACATCATCATTGCAGTAGACAGTTTCAGAAATGCATATGGTTGAATTTCTTGAACCCATCTTAAGTCACTTGTCATGTGTTGTTCTTGTGACTTCCGGTCGCCAAGTAAAAAAACGTTCACAGTCAGGATGTGCTTCAATTTTCTTTGTACTGGTTTTCGTTGAGCATGGCCTTTTCAGAGCCCACCCAAAATAAACAGACATTAATTGTGATGAGTTTCTTCCAAAGTCGTTGCAGCCCGAGATATGTATACTGCAATTTGCATCTGAATACGCTACCGAGATCTTTTCGCTTTATTTCTATAATGAAAATCAAATTTAACTATTTCATTAAACGAGTGAATTCTATACCATATTTCATATGTAAATGTCAGTTCTACAATTTCGATTGATTCTGCTGATTGCATCTTATGTTAAATCAATACTGACATGCATGCCAGACAATGTCATGTCGATCATTTTTACTGCACCATTCTTGGCACATCGAAAACGAAGTAATTTGTGTCAAACATTGGAGTAACCGACACAAAAATACCCATGACAAACATATGAAATAGAAGAAAACATACGACTGCTGCACAATTGACATTGTTAGAGGCGCTGGTCTACGGTCTACAATAACAACAGCAACAAAACTCATCCTACACTGCATTCATAACGAAATGGAAGATCCTGTAGTAGTCGCTTTTGTTATAAGGACTGCGCGGGAAATTCCCGGTAAGTTTTGGCCTCATTACGTAGTCCGACTATGTTTGTGTTCGATTCGTTGCAACGGAGGCTTAGTCTTACTCAGTTTTGTTATCGACTTCCTTCAATGACAAGGGAATTCTTAGTCGGGATTAGTTCAAATTTTTAGATGTTCTAATATCATTCGTCGTCTTAATTAGCTCTTCTTTCTTCTCGGGGTTTTGTTCGCTTGTTTTGTCGTGACACTATCCACACCTTATTCCAGTTTGTATTCATTGTTCACTAATTTCAGTTGTTGATCATAGTCCCTCTCAGAATTCTTTTATCACTGCAGTTTCAGTTCTTGAGGTGTGTGCTGTATCTGTTACACTCCCGTATGTTTTTTTTTTATAATACATATGCATGTGCATATTGTGGGCTATTACCATGGTGGATGCATTTCGCCAATATATATATATATATATATATATATATATATATATATATATATATATATATATATATATATATATATATATATATATATATATAGTTATACACACACTAACTTAGCGAAAGTAAGTTGTACTGATAATAATGTTTATGATGATATTGTCAATATTAATATTAATACAAAATGATTATCATAGATTATTTACTTTTCCCAAGTTTAGCAAGAATTGAGAAAGTCACGAAAATAAGTATATGAGTAATAAATTAGGTGAAATATTTTCTTTTACCAGATTTATCAAGAAGTGAAAGCAAATTAAGAAAATAAGTGTATATCTTCTGGGCTGATAGTCCCAGTTCCTAATAAAATCACCTTTCAACTTTTCTTTTTGTATTATCCTCGCAATATTATACGTTGTATCTTTATGTCTGTGCATTTTTCAAATTAAAAACTAAACTGTACTAAATCTTTCGATAGTTGGAATAAACGACAACAGTCGTAATACGCAGCAAAAGTAAAGGAACAAGACCAGTTAGACGATCTGTGCTCTGTGACGTCATGAAAAGACGACTAGCCCTATTCCCAGGACTTTTACCCTGCTGGTCCTTCGTCTCTCCTTTAGGCCTATCTGCTGCCTCAGATGACCTGAGGCATAAGTTGTGACTCACCCTCACATCCGCCACAACAAATAGCCTACTAGTTAGCGACAGTCCGAACATTTCATGACAGTTTATTTGTTCAACCCTGCTTCAAGTTAGCAGCTCCTAAGATAGGACAAAGACAAGAGCCAGGGACACTCCAAGTACGAGGAACTGAGAAAGAAATAAAGACGTTACTTAGTGAT
>NC_134790.1:17202151-17217151 GCF_046742065.1 Oratosquilla oratoria
AGGATTCGAACCTATTGCTCTGGCGCTAAGAGGCTCCCAAGTTAGTACCATAGTCCGCTCAGCTATCGTTGGTTCAAATTCTTCCAATTCGAAGTGCTACTGCCTTCTGACATTTAGGAATTTAGGAAAGACCACTCTCTGCGGCCCCAAATTCCTATTTTTCACAGAAGAGCCAACCACACTAATTCCCTCGGAGTATCTTCCAGCATTCCACTTACGAGTCAAAAGCACCGACGCTCTTCTCTGTTTCCTCCACCTCAAGCAACTATGATACGAGGCCCTGCTTCTACGTTGATCCTCTTAGCTGCTGCTTTCTCCAACACCTACGACGGCGCCTCCACCACCACAACACAGAAATGCATTCTTCAATATCTCCGGAAAATCTCCATCAGAGGCATTTCTCTACCACCACGACGTCCGCCATCTCCACCACGTCAACACAGAGACGTTGGACTACCCTTCTCCACCACTGCACGAGTCGGACCATCTCCCCCTCCTCCAATACCTCATCACGCTCCGCCCGATTATCTCTGCGCACCAGAGATCGTCGTAGCATCTACCAGCTAGCGGCCATACCACTCTGAACACACCGCTTCTAAGCTGCGCAAGAATCTCTTTCAATTTTATCTCATTTTCAAATAATACAGACACATCCTGAGTGTATATTTTCTCTTTTCTCCACAACTATACTAATTTATCCCCGTTTCCAGCAGTGCATCCTTCCATCTCGACCCACTGAACCCCCGTCATTCACCACCGTACTCCAATATCACATTGAGTAAGTAGCTATTTTTCCGTTCTCAGTGCCACCTAGGAGCAACACAGTCTCCACGCATTTTTTTTTCAATACATGAACGTATCCAAAGCCCTCTCTGCTCGACAAACTGACCCTATACGCGAAGCCAAGCTACGTTTCCACCAACCATGTCCCCCCTTCTACTTCCAACTCTTCAGACAATTTGTTGCAGCACAGGAAAATTAAACAAATTTTTATAACTGTCCTTTAAACCGTGCTTTACAAGTAACCAGCGTCAACTAACTCACCGATCGGCAGCCAGAACCAGGCCTTGTAGCGTGGTTCTTTACAGAAATTAATCTATAAAATTACAATTTAAATAGTTTACATATTTTAAGCACATATACTATTTAGATATAATTATTCTAAACAGTAGTACAATATAACATATTAACACTATATATATTGATCATATGCTATACATACGTGACACGTGTGTATGTGGTCACGGTCACAAATTCAAGTTCTACTCGCAACACCATGACAGCCTCATTAGAGTCATTCAGGATGAGACAGCCTTACCACTCATTAACGGCAGGAACATTACTGTACACACCTTCCTCACTGAGGTTCACTTAGAAATACTACGTAGGGTCACAGACGACAAAATAAAGATATCCACCTTAACATTCAAAATAGACAACCACGACACTTTAGCTGGTGACGTCATTCAGTCTGGCTTACTTGAGGAAACGTATTCACTTGATACATTTGCAGAACAATCTAAAAAAATAATTTGCGGCTTTTGAGCCACTTGGAGCACTTTCCCCCCATACTCTCTTGCAAAAATTTACAATCATGGCCATCACACCACTAAAAAAAAAAAAAAGGCAGTCAAAATAGCTTCAACATTTAAGAGCGAACTCAGAGAATGTCTCAAAAACTCATAGTGGGTTTCAAAAAACACAATTTCATTGGATAACGTAGTCTCCCTCATTACATACTTTCGCCTTCTTTCACAATTACACCCACACACACTCCACAAAGCCAGCAACAATACATTCACACCAGGTATTACATTAGGCGACTTCTCAAGGAAATTCTCTAACACAGTGCAAATTATCACTGATACAAAATCGGTCAGCACCCATAACACAAACACACACAATAGCATAGATCACACGATCTCCCTTACATAACACGAGAGCACGACATACATCACGCAAGCGACACCACTCACGACAACGCTCTCCTTCAAGAACACGAATGTTTTGTACATAGTGACACAGACCAGGACGCCTTGCTAACACGTGTTGTCACAGATTCTCGTCACAATCGAACCAATACTGCGAGTATCATGGTACTTGATTTCACAACTGATCATTGCCGTATGCTTCTAGTACGGAGACACCACAGACAAGATTCCCCAAGATAGTTCTCCTGCTAGACATTCACGTACCACATCGCCTGCTAGACAGTCATGTAACATATTTCCTGCTAGACATTCACGTAACACATCTCCCTTATGACTTCAGGATACAAAGACTCAGTCCACACCCAGGACAGTTACTCCATACCAAGATATTCCATTTGCAACCTTACCGGTACACACCCTGGATATCCCACACATGTCTTCAGATTCCTTAACTTTCAATGCTAAGTCTAGTAATACCAAAATGAAAATATTTCCCGACACGGCCTCCCCAGTTAACATCATGACACTACACAGTTTCCATAGATTCCGCACTGAAACGAAACGTGTCACTATTTTGAAACCCCCCGACGTCAACCTTTGCAATGTAGATGGTGTACCATTCCCAATCATTGGTCAAATTTCCCTATACATTAGCTTCAAAGGTGAGTGCCCAGCCATTCCAGTTACCACATACGTATCTGACATATTTTTCCCTGCTGATATCCTTAACTTTGATGAAGCAACATAATATCATCAAATACCCTATTCAACATGGCATCATTTATGCTAATCATTTCCTCCTTGCATTGCCATCACCAAGTTCCCCTAAAGTCAACCACCACATCAACGTGGTCAAGTAGTCAAAACCCGATTTAAAGCCAATTCTAGCACACCTGCTCAAACTAACTCTGATTCATCACATGAGGATGCACCGGCTCTTAATTCAGATGGCACCGACACACACACTCCCACAACTCTAACTCCTCCATTTCACGACCAGCTGTAGACATGCCTTCCAAGCGAAACAAATGCACTAACTCCTCACGCATGTCAAAATCAGCGAAACTCAGGACAAGACGCCCTATAAATAACATTAATGCTTACATTGTTTACATCTATAACCACACTCCCAACTTCGACGCTCTCCCCCCAAACTCTCTGGAACCTATCGTATCTTTGGATATCAGTCAAAGAACAAAGTTAAAGCGCCCAGTTTGCACAATCTTACGGAGCCTATCTTGCATAAAGACCATATCAAACTTGTGGCCCGCAGCCGCGACATTGCCAGAATCATACTAGTCCTGCAATAGCGGACCATCAAGAATCCTCTCAACCAAAACCTGCAGCTCCCCTTCCCCGCTATAATCTTAGAAAAAGAGTAACACGTTCATAGAATGTATACTCTGCATAGGTGAATGGAAACAATATCTACTTCCCGCATATTTATACTATTGTTCATACCATTAAGCCTATTTCCTTATATTCATGAATATTTTACAATTACCACCAATCTTACACAATTTTGTGAATATGTCTTCTTGCCTAGGTCCTGCAATCAGGCCTGGCTTGCCTTGTGTTTTGTTTTATTCCATCTCCGTAGCACCAATTTCACTGGGGTCAGTGATAAGTAGCGAACCGAGCCATCTTGTCATCTGTATTTAACGTATGCAGCATTTCGATGCACATCAACGCACACACACATGGTACAGCGTAGTACTTTCAACGACAAGACTGCCATCTCCCAAGGGACTTCCACTATTTCGGTGATCAAGCTAACAGACTTTTCTTGACGACGCCCTTTGATAACAAAAGATTCTCGGCGATCAGGTCAAGAGTCTCTCCTTGAACAATAACCGCAGCTGCGTCTCAGGTCAACACCTGCACGACCGGCCGACGCCTCAACCGAGGTGACACAACTTCCAAATATTACTGATATGGCAACAGCCTCCTTATTTCGTAAATTGGCAACTTTTGTAAATATGTATAAGTTTGACAACCCTCCCAGCTTTACTGGGGGTTTGCCGTGTATGTAGTAGAACAGAACCTTACTTTACGCATTAAAGCCAAGAACTCCGCCTGAGTTTCCTTCGCCACCAATACCAATGTAAAGTAACACATCCCACATTCTGGTGGCCAGCGGTGGGACGGCGACTCAAACAGTGTCGGTGATCGTGAATTCCGTTACACGCACTGGCAGGAGAAAACCCCTGACAGGCCAAATCACAATGTTTCCTAATGCTTTCGTTGGGTCACCTCCCCGCTTGGCCAGGAATGTCATAAACCAACTCAGCAAGCACGCAGCGAATCCCGAGAATTGAACTCACGAACACACGCTCATAAGTTCAAGATTGTTTCCACAGGGTTATCGCACGTCTCAAGACCTTTTATATATCCTGTGACGCACACCAATTGAAAGTGAATCAGTCCGGATGACAACGCGTCTCCTCATTCCATCTGACCACATTTTCCACGTGTCACCCAAACACCGTACAAATGAGACATGACGAGGGCAGAAAACCCCAAATGCTTCGTGACGATCCATCCACTGAGTTCTGCACATTTCTTCCAGTTTGGAATTTGGGTCTCCATCGCAATCGTCTACCGCCTTGAAAAATGGCTATCTTTCCGGTGAGCTGTGAAAGATTCGTCAGCTTTTGGATAATCCTGATCCGTGACGCTTTCATAGCTGAGCAGTGCGTGTAGGGAGTTCTTAGGTGGAAAGCAAACAAGTCGATTCACGCTTGTCTTCAGTTTTTCCGTTATATATAGTATGATAATAGACTGCTTCACCACTGATGTCTTCTTTACAGGCAATGAAAAGACACTTAAGAGACTTCTGTCGGTACTACCTGCATCAGTATCCATCGGTCACCGGCATCCAATCGTCGACTCTCGCAATTGCATGAACTTGTCGTCATGGATAGTGTGTAGTTAAAAATGTGTAACTAATCTCTCGCTCGGGGAAAAAAAAAATCTTACATTCATAGAAGTGGTAGTTCTGAGCGGTGATTTCCCCTATGTCTACCACTGGGGAGACACCAAATTTTGCACAATCGTCTAGTGTTGTTTGTGAGACTAGACCCGGTCTTGGATAGCACCAAAGCAACTGTAACTTGTCACACTCAGCTCTCACATCTTGTACAAAATATGGCTCTTGGCCTACACATTATCACCGTCTCTTTTCAGCCACCGATTTAATTAATTAAGACATGGTAGCGACCGAGTACCATTTACCATTAAATATGCTGAAATGGTGTTGATTGATCACGTTAAACCACTACACATCTCGTTATCACATACTGGATTAATTTCAACTACCCGAGTACTGGACACAGTTACGCTATAACAATGCTGACACGTCCGAGATGGCTCTTGGCTTACACACTATCACGGTTTCTTTTCAGCTATCGATTTAATTAATCAAGACAGAGTACCATTTACCATAACATATGCCGGAATAGGATTTATTAATCACACTAAACCACTGCACATCTCGTTATCACACACTGAATTAATATTAACTACCCTACTACTGGCCACAGTTACGCTATATAAATGCTGACATGTCCGAGATCCTTTCATCATTCTATTCTACCCACACCCCACTAGCACTCTTTATTTTTACACCTAATCCTTACCGACGCCATCTTTGACCATCGTAAGAAGCGAATCTGCGATCTCCTGGAACTCTTCCTTGGACAACTTCGACAAGAGTTGTCTGTCTCTTTCTGTAGGCATAAGAGCCTTCATTTCCTGGCTGTTAAATATGACGGGGATGAGTGAGGAGAGGTCGGTAGACTGAGACAAATGTAGCATCATGACTACAGTTGGATTGGCGAGCAACGTCTCAATCTTGGGTGAAAACAGCACTGCTTGGACAAGGTGTGCGCGCTCGATAGCATTCCGGTTCTCAAGGTCCTCGTCACTTTGGTCAGTCAGGTCTGCTAATCTGCCACTCCTGCCGAAATGGATAAAAGAAACAATAGTAGAAGCATAAGCCATTACTCGCGTGTACAGATAAAAACCCTTACCTCCCATGGGATTCAATTAATTCAAAAGATAATGACTACAACAGTATCTTCAAACACTTGGCATCAACACTTCTATACCCACAGCCAATATAGGGGTAACGGTCTGGTGCAGCCCAGGAGTCGGACGGTGAGTTCGGTCAGCCGTTGTTTGTCCTCACTCGAAATGTTTTCGAGATTCTCTCCATCGAGGATGACTTGACCCGCGACCTTAACGCCATTCTCAGCTAACGTCCTCACCATCTTCTCATAGGCAGTGACACTCACTGTAGTATCGCGCAAATACAAATACTCATATTTCCTAGCAAAGAAAAGACTCAAATAAACACATGAAAAGTCATGAATGGGATTGCCTCTCACTAAAGTCACATACGAGTAGCTCCGTGAGAGAGTGACCCAAGCACCACGGGCAGTCAGACCCTGATTTACCATGGTCGAGGGAGACGAATCCAACTCCCACCAGGTGGTGTGGAAAGCCTAGGTCGGTTGGTTGAGTACGAAATATGGGTCAGAAGGCCAGTGGCGCTTGGATCACTATCCCATGGAGCTACTTATATATGTGTACAGTATTTTTTTTTTTCTTCTTCTTTTTTTTTTTACATCAAGATCACTCAAGTAATACCAGTCCATTTTGGAATGGGCGAGCGCTTACCTGCCAACATGAAAGTTTGTAAAGAATTGTATTGTCCAGTCGATGTCTTCTTCCCGTACACCTTCAATTACAAGGTAAATTTCCTTAATCTCTTTGGTTAGTGGTGGAACTGGTATATCTTCGTCATACCGGACCGGAACAACCACACCTGTGGCAAAATGGATTCAATATTCAAGAGTATTGAAAATCACCGTGGAGCACTTTCGTTTCTTACAGGACAAACTTACTAGACTAGGATACCTAAAATCGTGATGAATAGGACCTATATACTATCTTGTAATGTTTCGGTATGTTTTACTCGGGAACCATACTTCAAGGCTGAAAAGCAGATACAATACATCGCATCATGTGTAAATACAAGTTTTACGCCTTTGAAGACTTTTCTTTTTTTTTTACAAAGCAAATAATTTCAAGCTAGCACATGAATCAAGTGACAGACATACAATCGCCTCTAGGCCTCATATTTCCCTATTCTTCATTTTTTATTATCGACAATACTAAAAAAATTAAACTGTCACTCACCTAGTCCTTTCAGTTTGAGGGAGTTCTGCACCTGATTCTGGAGGGCAATCATGTCATGTGGCGTGTAGAAACGAAGCACGAGGGCCAAAATGGATTTCGGAAAGGTGATGTCCGAGTTGAAAGGCCCCCAAAGTAAAGTTGTCTTGCAAACGTTACCTGGTGTCGTTAGGTGGGTGAAGATTTTACCACAGGCCTGCCCGTAGCAGGTGGCAGAATTAAACAAACAGTTGTAGAGGTTGAGAACAACACAACACCTGACGTCTTTTACCTTGTTCAAAACCTTTACAAGACCAATTACATCCTGCGGGCATTTTCTTAACCTAATATTAAGGAGGTTTGGGAAAACTTCACTTTCCACAGCCAGCAAAGTCTCAGGGCATTTGCTGACGTACCACATGCTGCTGGGTAACGCAGGTTGCAGGTGTTTAACGAAGGCCAAATGCATCCCACTGTGACTCATCGCCTCCAAATAGGCGTCTACTCGGTCCCCAGGAAGCCCTTTCTCTTCATGCGAACTCCGCATCAGTTGAGCGAGCTCTTCAGCGTAGTCGGAAAGCAGACCGCTTCGCTGGAATGTCCACACAGCCATGAGCAACATATCCCATAACCTGGCTAGACGGCCATCTTGTGCCTGCAATATTTCTCTCAAGGACGATTCTTGACCCCCGTCTTGGAGACTGAACAGTCTCTGACAAAGTCCAAGGGCTCCCCGATACTCTAGCTGGCTAGTATGAGGGAAAGTATACATCAATTTTGTTCCTGTGGGTATCCATGCTTGCTTAGAAGACAAAAAAGCCTCGAACATTTCCTTCTGAGGTAGCTCCAGATTTCTGCACTTGTTGACAATACGAGTCAGTATCATGTGTGGAAGTTCCAAGGTTTCGCGGACCACGCATTGTAAGGCTGCATCGTTAAGTTCTTGCATGAAACATTGAATTTTATCTTCTCTCTCATCCTCTGAAAGATACATCGTTTTCTTTTCATTAACTAGTCGATCGTGAAGCTTTTCCTTTAGGATGTCACTAATTTCTTCAAGAAGCTGAATCAAGGGCATCGATGGCCTGATCCTATCTGGTGCTACACATGCGAGGTAGGTGAACAAAGTCAAATTCATTGGTGTGGGTTCGTTGTGTCCACGTGCCTTTTCAAAAATGTCTTCCACAGGTGGTGGGTTTGTGCTATTACCCTTGAAGGCATTATAGTAGTTCTTGATAACCTCCCGTTGCTGAGTGTTTGTAAGTTTAGATACTTTCAGATGGAGACATTTAAGTCCTGCCATAAGGCGCATGGCGTCATTCTTGCTTCCTGGCCTCGTGGTCAAGAGGATGCGGATGTTGTTAAGATTTCTCATATTCTCAAACAGGTTCTTAAGAAGATCTTTCGTCTCACCACTCGCTTCATCAAAACCGTCAACCAAAATAAGCAGCTTCATTTGCAGGGCTGCTCGATGAAGTAGGTTGTCACTGATGTTGCACACTGCTGTCGGCATGCAGGATCTGAGTAAATCTGAAAATGTTTTGCAGGACGCTTGTTTGCACGACATGTGAATGACTAAATCGAAATCCAAGAGCCCTGCAATATCGCTTTGCTTTTCTAGATATTCAGAAGCAAGATGTGCAAATATCGTTGACTTACCACAGCCGTTGGGACCTACAATGGTCACAACTTGGGGTAATACATCAACTCCTGCCGAAGGTACCTTCTTAGTCAACAGTTCTTTCATTTCAATGAGAAATGTCCGATTATTTCTAGGCCCTGATCCCTCATCGAACTCGAGCCCAATAGGAACGTATATATTCCTCACCAAAAAATCATACTGCCACAGAGTAGACGGTAATGGGTAAATCGTCCTCACCTTCTCAAGGCTGGAGCAATTTTCTTGGGTTCCCTCAATTTTTAGCAGATTTTGAACATGACCAACCACATCGTCACCGACAATGTCTTGGTTCTGTAACCTGCCCAAATTCTGTTGAATTTCCTGTTCGCTCTGATCTATGTAAGACACGGACCGGCCCAATCCCAACTGAAGAGACTTGAAAGCTGCCAACCCATCGGTAATATAAGACTTTAAGTTACTGAACGTCTGGTTCAAAACAGCTTCGTCAGTGAAGTCGCGTTTCTCATGTGCTAAGAGGTTCCGTAGTTCCTTGATCAAATACAGATTGTAAAAAAGACTTGAGTGATCCTCTCTCGTCCAAGCTGGATCATATGGCGGAGGAAAGCCACATGCACGCTGCACGATGGCATACTTAAAACTGATATCCAATGATTCAAATGGGGTTCCATCGTCAAGGGCATTTCTCTGTGACTTGTTGAAAAATTTCCCGAGTTGAGTATTACTATATCTAGACGTGAAGTAATCCTTTAGAGTTTGCTTGTCTCCTTCGTAACAACCACCAAAGACAACGTCCAAGAAGCGACCGCCCTCCGATTTGACAGCCAGAGCAACCTTTAAGAAGTTGATGTCTCCGTGATTGATTGACAGAGCCATGGCGTCCTATCTCTGTAAATATATAAATAGATAAATTAATAGATAAATAAATGAATGGAAAAGAATATTAGTATATATTGTTAGTATTTTCTAAAACCCACATCCAACAATTAATCAGCACCTGTACATACAAAAGCACAGGCACAAGTCTTAAGAGAACACCCCGGGTTTGAAGTGATTATGCAATCATCTTGATCAGAACATCCCCATAACCGTTTCAGGGTCGTTGTATCATACCTGGGTCATCCAGCGATTTTGTTTTGACTATAACACTAGCATTCGATTAGTTGTGGATTCGAACCCTGCACTGCTTTCCAATACCTTGCAGTAGGTGTTACCTTCCCGAACAATCAAAGCGCTTAAGTCAAAAGTGACGGTTTCGGCCGCAGTTACGCGCCTCCAGGCGTAGGCTCCTCACCTTTTCTTTTTATTACTATTCTTCATCTTCCAAGCACAGTATTCGGAAAAATACTGGAATACTCCACTGGCGAATCATAATGGAACCACGCTTTGGCCTCGCAAGGATGTTTGAACGGCATTATGGGGTGCTGTTGTCTTGCTTCGGTGTTGGGGAAATCAAGATTGATGTAACAGACGGGTTCCCGTGTGACGCAAGGTGGAGGAATGGTCTATAGGTTGTAAACCTTACAAGTTCTTTGATTTCATTTGCTGAGGATAAAGATTGATTGAAAAGGACCAAACATATGATTCCGAATACTCGTAAACGCATTTTGTAAACAGCGGTGAAGGAATTGCATAACAGCTGGCAGACATGGTGTCCATGTGCTTTAAACCTTATAAATTGCTTGTTTTCACTTACGCTAAAAATCGGTTGAAAAGGACCAATCAATAGATTCAGATTACCTGAAGATGCAGAAGACAGTATTATACTGCGAAACTGAAAATTGGAAGGGAGAATAATATCTGCCAGATCCATTATTATTGTTGACCAATAGCTGGCTTTCATTACTTCGTTCGTGAACTTGCTAGATGTATCATTCAGATATTCTGTTACATATCTCCAAGATAGCTTTGGTAACAGCGTAATATCATTCTGGCAACTATTGTTCAACGACAATTAAGCTAACAGCTGTTCCAAGTCGCAATTTCGCAATTCAACTCTCTCTGTCTTCTGCTTTAAACATCTTCAAGTACTCTGAATCCATCGTTTGGCCCTTTTAAGCTGATTTCTAGCAAGAAAAGTCAAGGAATTTATCAAGCTTAAACCTCGTGCACACCGTGTATGCCAGCTCTTTTGCAATTCTTGCACCGCTGTTAACAACATGCATTCACAGGTCCTGGTGCTGCAGCATCTTCGTCGTGGCCCCAAGAGTTGGGGGCCAAACCGCAGCAAACATCCTTGGCCTCCGGAGGGGGCTTCGGTTGCCTGGGCGAGTACCACAATCCTTTCACGACAGACACTCTTACGTTTTTTCTGCATTGAGGAGTGTTTTTCCGGCGCTTACCCCTCTTCTTCTACTACTAGCCGGAGATGTAGAGAGCAATCCTGGGCCCACCACAAAATACACATACCCAACATGCTCCAAACCCATTACCTCGAGCAGACAAAGGGCTCAGTTCAATGCAACATATGCAAAAACTGGGCTCACCTCATTTGTACAACACTTGCAAACACAAACAAATACACAAACACTTGGACATGTTCCACCTGCCATCCAATAACTTCACTCCCATCTTCCCAACCACAGCCTGCACCCTTGCCCACACCCAGTCTCTCCCCGCCCTTGTCCTCAATCATTCCTCACCCTCCTTTGTCCCCAATCACACCTCTCCCTCCCTCTAACCAAGGTCCTATACCTTCCCCCATCAATACCCCAACCCCAGAAGGCAACATACAACACATACAGAACACACAACATCAACATATTACAACACAATATTGGTGGATTCAACACAAAAAAACACGAACTCGAACACTACCTCCAACAACACAACATACACGTTGCCATCATACAAGAAACAAAACTAAGACATTCACACCAAATACCATCATTTCACAACTTCACCACCATTAGACAAAACCGGACCGACGGCAATGGCGGTGGACTCATCACCCTGGTCCACCAATCCATCTGTTTTGTGGACACAAGCGCCACAACCAAAATCATCATCCCTACCACAGAGAAAACCACAGAAATCCAATCTATTCTAATCCGTACAGGCAACAAATCAACACTGACAATAGTTAACACATACATCCCATCCAATCATCTTCCACAGTTCTAAACACCTTCAGGCCTCAACTTTATCAACTTTCCAACAATCCCACCTCATCATGGATGGTGACTTCAACGCCAAGTCGTCGGCTTTGTATGTCGACAACCCTGACACAGAGGGCTTGATATGCAGAATCAACTTGACTCACTGACCTTCATGAAAAACACACATAATCATACACATATCCCACACCAAGCCCTCTACACCCCCTCCTCTCCTGATATCACCTTCTGCTCCCCCTGCCTAACCCCAACAACTTCATGGAGAGTGGTCAGATCCCTTGGATCTGACCACCTTCCAATCATCACCACCAAAACAAGATGCACCCCAGTTGGCCACAGACACACATACACCAATTACAAGAGAGCAAACTGGATAACTTTTACTGAAGAGACAGAACAACATTTTGAGACACTTAACAGTACACCAATCACAAACATACACAATGATGTACACATTTTTAATACAATCATACAAAACACAGACAAGAGATATATCCCTAGAGGCAACAGAAAATCACATAACCTCAATTTCACACCAGAAATCCAAGGCCTCATCAGACAACGAGGTACACTTAAGCACAATACCTCAACACCTATCCCTCAAAATATAGCAGACCAAATACAAACAGTAAACACAGAGATTACCAATAAAATACGTGAACAAAAAAAAACACAAAATGGGCAAAAGTTTGTCAATACACTTGATCACAAAACACCAGCAAATTGTACAAAACACTAAACAGCATTGCACTATCCAACAGTAACGCAACACGCTCTCACGCAGCAATAATCACAACAACAGATAATTTACCCCCCTGACGACCGACGCACCATTCGACGTAAGAAAGACTTTCCCATAGACTCAGACTATACATCCTTTATAGACAGTCAGACAAAACACATAATACATAACCTCAAGCACTCATCCGCCTGTGGCCCTGACAACATAAGTAACATCCACCTAAAACATATTGGACCACAAGGTATACACGCACTCACAAACATTGCAAACTACAGTTATTCACACAAAAATATACCTGACATCTGGAAGCATGGGAAAATAACCACAATCCCAAAACCCAATAAAGACCCAACAATCTCAACATCACACCGCACAATCACACTTTTCTGCACCCACTCCAAACTCATTGAACGCCTCATACTTCAACTCATTACACTACATATTCCCCTCGCTGAATCACAACACGGTTTTAGGCCACTACACTCCACAAACAGTCTTCTAATAATACCTCACACAAAGATTATTAGATGGCTTCAATTCAGATAGGCCCCATCTTAGAACACTTCTCATAACATTAGACATTAGTAAAGCTTTTGATGCTATCCCCCGCCACAATCTAACAAACAAAATATATAACACAGACATGCACAATAACACCAAAAGATGGCTGGCCAATTATCTGGCAGACAGGAATGCTTATGTGTCATACAATGCCCAATCATTGCACATCAGAAACATTAAGATTGGAGTACCACGGGGCTCTCTTCTATCCCCCACATACTTTAATCTATACATGCATGATACACCCACACCAGACACCTCAGAGACACATACCTCTTCCTACGCAGACGATATAACAATCACATGTACACATTGTAACACAGACAAAGCCACAGAAATAATACAGCCATACCTTGATAACTCAACACATGGTTCAGTACAGACTCAAAATACCCCCAGCCCAATCTACAGTAACACTTCTTATCAACTGGACAAAAGAACACAAATACATACCTCATCTCATATCAAAAACACTCATATACCACACACACACGCACACACACACACACACACACACACACACACACACACACACACACACACACACACACACACACACACACACACACACACACACACCGAAAATTCCGAAAATTCTTCGTGTAACATACGATACATCCATGTCATTCAAACAACACATCACAAACATAAAAAATATATGCAAACCTAGACTCAATGCACTTCAATCAATCAGTGGAACAACATTTTGACAAAACAAAGACACTAATAATACAATATAAAAACAATGCATACGCTCAGTGATGAATTATGCGAGTCCAGCATGTGCACCTAATCTCAGTGAGACACACCTCAACACCCTTCAGACCATACAAAACAAAGCCTTAAAAACATCTACAGGATGCACATATACAACACCTACACACCATTTACACTATGAAACAAAAGTCCTCAAAGTCAAAAATCACCTCGACATGAGAGGCACACAAACATTTGCTGCAGCCTCCACAAACACAGCACACCCACTACACTGCATAGCAGAACACACACACACACCAAGAAACATAAAAAAACACCCAAATACCTATATCACATACAAATACTCTCTTCTCTTCCTCCAAAACCACCAAATACCAGCCTCCGGAAACATAAAATAACATCACTCACTGCTCCATTAACACACTAAATGACAACACATTGCTGCATGCCAGACCCCCTGATACTCATCCCTCTGAATCCTCTCTACCACGAAAGGACAGAGTCCACCTGGCCAGACTGCGATGCGGCCACCAACCACCCCTTCTAAGCTACCAGAAGAGACGGGATGACTGCATTGTGGACAAATGCCCAGGATGTAACACTTCACCCCATACTATTCAACACATCATGGAAGACTGTATTATACACAATCACGCACACAAACAGCACAAAATACACTCCATAAAGGATTTGTGGGAAAACCCTGTTTCGGCCGTGGCATTCCTTGGGGAGACGGGACTGCTCGGACAGACAGTTAAGGAAACATCAACAACGACATGCATTCACAAGTACTCGGAATCAATCGTTTGGCCTTTTTTTTTTTTTTTTTAGCGTCGGTAAGTGAAATCAAGGAATCTATAATATTTACAATATACAGTTCATTACTTCACCTTGCCGTTCTGACTACAAGGATGTACGTGCAAGTTTACATTTCGTAATAACACCACACGTGAACCCGTCTATATTCAGGACAAGCTATGCTCGTATGGTCCCCGTCTATGTGCCTTAGCCATACTTAGGTGTGCGCGCGCGTTTGTGTGTGTGCGCGTTTGCGTGTTTGTGTGCGTACGTGCATGTGCATGTGGGCGTGTGCATGCGTGTGTGTGTGTGTGTGTG
>NC_134790.1:17222151-17422151 GCF_046742065.1 Oratosquilla oratoria
TTATGTGTGATCTTATGCCTTGTGTTCCTATGCGTGCTCCTAGTGTGATTATTTGTTTTTTGAATGGTATGTTATTTCCTTCGATTGTGATTGGTGTTGTTTTGCGTGCGGAAATGGAAAGCATTTGGATTTTTTTTTTATTTGTGGCTATTTTCCATTTCTTTTCGTATGTGTCTATTGTTTGTATTTCTGTTTCTGTCTTTTTGGCTAACATATTTCTACTTTTGTGTTAGGGGTAGGTGATAATTTGTGTAAGGTCGTCTGCGTATTGTATTTGGAAGCAGTGTGGTGAGGGTTTTGGTATGTCCCCTGTGTATAGGTTGAATAATGATGGTGATATGATGCTTCCTTGTGGTACTCCACTGTGTAGTTTGAATGGTGGTCCTGTGTATGTGTTTATTTTTATGTTTGATGTTCTGTTGTCTAAGTAGTTGCATATGAGTTTGTTTATGGGGTCTGGTAAGTTTATCTGTTGTATTTTATATTTGAGTCCTTCGTGCCATACTTTGTCAAATGCTTTTGAGATGTCTCTTGAAACTATATTGCATCCTTGTTTTTGTTTTTGGCTGTTGGCGATGTGTTCGTAAAGTGTTGCTAGTGCTGTGTGTGTACCTCTTCCTGGAGTGAATCCGTGTTGGTTTGGGTTTATTAGGTTGTTGTTTACTAAGTGAGTGTATAATCTATTTGTAATAATTCTTTCGAATATTTTGGCTGGTACTTCTAGAAGAGAAATTGGTCTGTAGTTCCCTACGTTTGGTTTCGGTTTGTTCTGCTTTGGTATGAATATGAGTGTGGAGTGTTTGAATATGTTTGGGAAGTATCCTAGGCTTACTGTTTCGTTTAATGTTGTTGTTAAGTAATTTAGCATGTTGCCTGGTGCGTGTTTTAAAATTATTTTGTTTATTCCTGATTGTCCTGGTGTTTTATTTTTCGTGTTTTTTTATTATAGTTTTGATGTCTTGTGTTATTATTGGCTGTGTTATTGTGTTTCCTGGGTCTAGTCTATTTAGATCTACTATGTCATGTGGGGTGAGTTCTTGTGAATGTTGTTGTAAGTGAGCTAGTATTATTTGTTCGTGTGTTTGATCAAAATGTATGTTTTCTTCCGGAGTGATTTTGAATGTGTTCTCCCAGTGTTTGCGGAAAGCTGTTTCTTTTTCTTTGTCATTGTGGTATTTTGTGTTGTTTTCTATTATGTATGGTATGTTATTTGTGTTGGTACCTGTTAGTCTTTTTATGTCATTCCAGAAAAGTTTTGGGTTTTTGGTGTTTATATTTATTTTGTTCATTAAATTGTTCCATGTATCGTTGTAAAGTTTTTTGCTTTCTTCTATTAGGTCTTGTTGGATTTGTCTGATTTGTGTTTTGGTGTTTGGGTTCCAAATTCCATTTCTTGTGTTTGTTAATATTGTTCGGTATTTCCATTGTAGTAGTTTGATTTTATCTGTTGTTTTGGGTGAAGGAAGTTTACGGTAAGTGGAGATTGGTATATGTAGGCGGATGGCTGTCTGTATCCAGCTGTAGAATATGTTTAGTTTTTCGTCTATGTATTTTGTGTCTTTTGTTACATAGGATAAAGTGTGGGTTTGGCTATTTATGTTATGAGTATTGATGGAGTTTTCTAATGTGTTTTTGAAGTCTTTCAAGTTTGCTTTTGAGAAATTGTGTTTCGGTGTTGTTGGTACGAGAATGGGTTTGGTGGAGAGTTTAATTTCTATTGGTAAATGATCGGAGGAGGTTAGGTCGCCTTGTCTTATTAGGTGTTGGTGTCTGTTTGCGAGTATGATGTCAGGTTTTCCTACTCGTTGATGTGAAATGTAAGTGTGGAAATCAGGGCCTAGGTAAGTCATATGGTTTTGTTGGATATATTTGTAAATAGTTATGCCTAGAGTGTCGTTATAACTGTGTCCTAGTGAAGTGTAATGTGCGTTTAAATCTCCTATTAGGTAGACTGGAATTTGTTTGCGCATGAGACTGAGAATATCTTGTGTCGGGAAATGTGGTCTGCGAGGGGGTAAGTATGTGGTGGCAACGATTATTGGTCCTTTTTGTGTTTGTAGTTCTATTGCTAGAACTTCCTCCTCAAAATGAGTCTAGCAGTTTGTATGATATTCCTTTTCGTATTGCAATTGCTATGCCGGCGTTGTCTTCATTGTATGTGTTTAGTGAGTGTGTGTTATAGTTCCAAATCTTTATGTTTTGTTTGCCTGTGGAGTTGAGTAATATTACTTCTGGGGATATCTTTAGGTAATAGTTGCTCGTTCATTTCTTCTGTGGAATGTCCATTTAAGTACGTTATGTTGCATTATGGTTACTTGTTCTAACATGTGTGTTTTTATGATCTTTTATTAGTTTTCGATTGTTTTTGTTGTGACTATGTATTTCTTTTGTTTCTTTTGTTAGTTTGGTCTTCTTGGGAGTTATACTGATTGTTTTCTGTATTTGAGTGATCTTGGGATTCTGTGTGGTTGTTACTGAAGTAGTGTCTGTGGTTATTTGGTGTGTGTTTTGTGTATGAGGTTCTTCTTCTTGGAGTTCACTGTTGCTCTGGGACTTCCTCTGTATGTATTGTTGTTGTCTGGAGAGTGAGTTTGTTGAGCATGTTTTGTATTTCGTGTGTGTTTCTGATTTCCTCTGGAATGATGACTGTTGGGAGACCGTTTGCTTTGTAAATTTTGTCTAGTGTGTTCTGAAAGGTGCCCGGAGAGACTGCTTCGCTCATGTTTGCGTAGATTAAGGCTGTGTTGGTTGTTACTGCTTGTTCTATAGGTGGTGCTTTCCAAGTGTTATATGTGTTATTTTGTGCGATTTGTGATGTCGTGTTGTTGGTGCGTGTTGCCTGTGCATATGTGTTGTTTGATTGGTTTCTTGCATCTTTGCGGAGTTGCTTGTGGAGAGCCTTCCTTATTGGCCAACTTGCTACGTAAGTTGGGTGGTTTCCTTCGCATGCAATGCATTTGAAAGTTATGGAGCTGCAGTGGGTTCCTCTGTGTTGTGTGGATGTGCACTTGTTACAAATTGTGAAATTGTCAGGAAGAGTGCATTGTGTTCGTGTGTGCTCGTAGCTGTAGCATTTGTTACATTGGGGAATGTGCATGTAGATGTCTTTGGAAAGTGCATGTGGGGGGAATAACTGACTTAGTATTAAAATGCCATTGTTGACGAATCTGGTGACCATACTCGAGTGTTCCATTTTAATCTTTAGAATGTGTGTTTTACTGAGAATTCTTATTATTTCTCTGATCAAGGTGTCTTCGTAAGCTTGTTCAATGTCTTCTTGTATTTCGTCATTTGTGAAGGAAGCGATGTACTTGTCAACGTTTGAGATAACCAAGGTTCTGCTTGCATTCAATTCTGGGGGATCTATGATTTCAAAGTTTAGTTTTTGGAACTTCGTTTTTACTTGGGCTACTGTGAATTTCTCCACCTGTTCGTCGGAGGTAATGACGTTGAATCCATTTCCCGCCTTGAACATCTTATAAGCTTGTAATCCTGCATTTCGTATGGCTCCCCACAGTTCTTGTCTCCTTTGGTCGTCAGTCTTGTTTGGGTTTGGTTTGTAAAGGTCTTTAATTCTAATCTTTCCCATGGTGAAGACTCATGAATTGAGGTTTATGTCGGGAGATGTAAAAATTCCATTAGTATCTATGTAGGAAAATTTGTTAATTACTAATTACTGAGAAGGAAGAACGCAGGAGGAAGGAAAGGAAAAGGAATAACGGTCTGGGTCGTATGTGGCTGTCTTAGTATCTGACGGAGGTCAAGGGCGTCCCAGGGGTTACACACACACACACACACACACACACACACACACACACACACACACACACACACACACACACACACACACACACACATACACACACATACACACACACACACATATATATATATATATATATATATATATATATATATATATATATATATATATATACATTTTCCAACTTCATCCTCGTCATGGGTCGAGGTCACTCTTATTTTCGTCAAAAGTATGTTTCGCCCATTATTTACAGATATATTTGTAAGATGACGAGGTATCCACGTTTTATAATGCTTGTCTCTCTTCTTGAATACTGAGTTCACTATCACCACTTCCCTTTCTAAACACATCCCAAACATTATATTCTTGCTGTGGTTCTTACCTGAAGGCCTACTACCTCATATGCTCATCTCCTCTAGCATTATGATACCCAACACCACAATATCTACATTTCTTCCAAGATTCTGTATACACTTATTTGAATAAATACTATGGTAACAGTAATAGCTTTGGCCATAGCTAAGCTCCTAGTGTCGTGTGATTTTCTCCTTTTACAGCTATCGGGGAACATCTGTGTAACACGTGATCTCAACTTGGTATTGCGTGCATCGCGTATACAAAATAGTAATTACATTATCCCGTCTAGGAAACTGACAACCAACAGACTGAAACGAACAAATTATGCTGTGTGTCTTGCAAAACTGGCATAAACACTCCAGTTCAATAATATCGAGTTTGTGTTAATGGAGAAAAATATATTCTTAATTAATACATAAATACAAAAATCTAGGTTCTAATGAAAACCCTAGTCGCTAAGTCCAAACGTACGATTAACAGCTTGCACATCAACATCTTCCGACACGAACTATCTTTTGTTGCTTAGCTATTCGGACGCTTACCATTGCAAAGAACCACAAAGTACTTACTTGTACAAAAAGCTGTTGATATCTCTAATGCCTTTCGTCACTTTGTTTTCCCAGCTTTCAATCACCGCACTCGCCCGATCCTGACACTGCTTTGCTTTAGCGAACAGTGAAATTCTATGCGTTTGTTGGGTTGGTTGCCAGTCCTGTTGTTACCAACTAGTATTTATCGTTGTACATTTATTTGGTAACACTGCAAGGTGTAACACACACAAACACAGAACATAGATCATTTATCCCCATCGTGTTTGTCGAGAAACAAAAGCAAGTCAAGAAACCAGGTATATTATATTCACTGCAATAATAAAATAGTCACTCGTAATCGTTTGAATTGCCAACATTTCTAACATTATGAAATTCGTGGAAGGTGTTCCCCTCAATCCAACAAAATTACATTGCAGCGGCTGGAATAAACAATTCCATTCGTAAAATGCAGCGAAAGAGTTAATCCACTGTGTAAGAATTCAGTAAACGAGTCGTAAACATTTGTTAATCAGTTGGGCGACACCGTGACGTCATAGAAATTCAGCTTTCCCAACCTCCAGGGAACCTGTTTCTTCCACGTTTAGGCCTACTTGGTGCCCCGGACGAGCTGAAACGCAAGTAGACCACTTTCACATCCTTAACTAACAGAAATATATAATTCAGCGACGTTTTGGAACACACTGTGACAGTTCATTTGTTCAAACCCTGCCTAGTTCGCAGTTCCCCAATTCCCACTAACCCTTTGCCTCAAGAAAAAGAAGTTTATATCTTTTCATTTCAACTATTCCTCCCTTTAGAGACATAGGAGGTTTTCATGACATCATCTCGGATAGAAGAGCTGTTTGTGGATGTAAGAATACCTATGCACTAATATTTTCATCCCCAACTGGAAACTCTACTGGTTATTTTATGGCTAACGCCAAATGACTTTATTCAGTTTACAGAGAGAATCGGATCACATGAAGAATCGTCACGCCAGACTTCGACAGGGTGACAATTCTCCATGTGGGCTATCCTAGGGTGACGATTCTTCTTGTGGGCTATCCTGGGTTTACGATTCTTCGGTTGTATAAGTTGATAACAATAAGTATAACCATCACTCAACCGAACCTAACCTAACCTAATCTTGATTCCACTGTTGATATTCGGCGTACTGGGGTGACAATTCTTCAGGTGGGATCTGATGGGGTGACGATTGTTATATGGGCGTTCTGGGGTAACAGTTTTTCATGTGACCCAGTCTTTCTGAACATATTAGTTTTGTTTTTATTTTTGTCGCTTCTTATCTATAAGATGTGGCGATGCTAGGCCCACGGACCAGACGAGGAAAAATTCAACCGCGTGACTATGGGTGACGTCACGGAGAGCCAACGGTGAAGAATGAGGATGAGCGGAGAAGGAAAGGTTAGGTATGTATCTGTAGGACGCCGTCGAGGACAACCGGTAAGCGGCCTGCATTCTTCTAACCGTAGGGACGCCACGACGAACTTGCTGTAGAAAGGTCATCCGGATAATTTCCTAATGCTTCAATCTTATATCCGATGGGAATAAATGCAACTTTGCTCATCCTTTTGATTTTTAAGGGAAATGTGTTAATGTCTCGTTGAAATCTGAGGTCCTCCTGTACTCATTTCGAATATGATAAATAAAAAATCCCCTAATTTCTACATTAGGGGAATATTTTTGGAGGATTTTAAAATTTGCTACATCACCATTGCAATAGACACTTACAGAAATGCATATGGCTGAATTTCTACATGGCTATGTATGTTATGTGTATTGATGGTGTTTTCTAATGTGTTTTTGAAGTCTTTCCAGTTTGCTTTTGAGAAATTGTGTTTCGGTGTTGTTGGTATGAGAATGGGTTTGGTGGAGAGTTTAATTTCTATTGGTAAATGATCTGAGGAGGTTAGGTCGCCTTGTCTTATTAGGTGGTGGTGTCTGTTTGCGAGTATGATGTCAGGTTTTCCTACTCGTTGATGTGAAATGTAAGTGTGGAAATCAGGGCCTAGGTAAGTCATGTGGTTTTGTTTGATATATTTATAAATAGTTATGCCTATAGTGTCGTTGTAACTGTGTCCTAGTGAAGTGTGATGTGCGTTTAAATCTCCTATTAGGTAGACTGGAATTTGTTTGCGCATGAGACTGAGAATATCTTGTGTTGGGAAATGTGGTCAGCGAGGGGGTAAGTATGTGGTGGCAATGATTATTGGTCCTTTTTGAGTTTGTAGTTCTATTGCTAGAACTTCCTCCTGAAATGAGTCTAGCAGTTTGTATGATATTCCTTTTCTTATTGCAATTGCTATGCCGGCGTTGTCTTCATTATATGTGTTTAGTGAGTGTGTGTTATAGTTCCAGATCTTTACGTTTTGTTTGCCTGTGGAGTTGAGTAATATTACTTCTGGGGATATCTTTAGGTAATAGTTGCTCAGTTCGTTTCTTCTGTGGAATGTCCATCTTAGTACGTTATGTTGTATTATGGTTACTTGTTCTAACATGTGTGTTTTTATGATCTTTTATTAGTTTTTGATTGTTTTTGTTGTGACTGTGTATTTCTTTTGTTTCTTTTGTTAGTTTGGTCTTCTTGGGAGTTATTCTGAGTGGTTTCTTTGTTTGAGTGATCTTGGGATTCTGTGTAGTTGTTACTGAAGTAGTGTCTGTAGTTATTTGGTGCGTGTTTTATAGAAGCTTGAGGTTCTTCTTCTTGGAGTTCACTGTTGCTTGTTTCTGGGACTTCCTCTGTATCTATTGTTGTTGTATGGAGAGTGAGTTTGTTGAGCATGTTTTGTATTTCGTGTGTGTTTCTGATTTCCTCTGGAATGATGACTGTTGGGAGACCATTTGGTTTGTAAATTTTGTCTAGTGTGTTCTGAAAGGCGCCTGGAGAAACTGCTTCGCTCATGTTTGCGTTGATTAAGGCTGTGTTGATTGTTACTGCTTGTTCTATAGGTGATGCTTTCCAAGTGTTATATGTGTTATTTTGTGCGATTGGTGATGTGTTGTTTGTGCGTGTTGCCTGTGCATATGTGTTGTTTGATTGGTTTCTTGCAGCTTTGAGGAGTTGTTTATGGAGAGCCTTCCTTATTGGGCAGCTTGCTACGTAAGTTGGGTGGTTTCCTTCGCATGCAATGCATTTGAAAGTTTTGGAGTTGCAGCGAGTTCCTCTGTGTTGTGTGGATGTGCACTTGTTACATATTATGTAATTGTCTGGAAGAGTGTATTGTGTTCGTGTGTGCTCGTAGCTGTGGCATTTGTTACATTGGGGAATGTGTATGTAGATGTCTTTGGAAAGTGCATGTCAGGGGAATGACTGACTTAGAATTAAGATGCCATTATTGACGAATCTGGTGACCATACTCGAGTGTTCCATTTTGATCTTTAGAATGTGTGTGTTTCTGGGTATTCTTATTACTTTTCTGATCAAGGTGTCTTCATAAGCTTGTTCTATGTCTTCTTGTATTTCTTCATCAGTGAAGGAGGCGATTTACTTATCAACGTTTGTGACAACCAAGGTTCTGCTTGCATTCGATTCTGGGGGATCTATGATTTCAAAGTTTAGTTTTTGGAACTTCGTTTTTACTTGGGCTTCTGTGAATTTCTCCACCTGTTCGTCGGAAGTAATGACGTTGAAACCCTTTCCCGCCTTGAACATCTTATAAGCTTGTAATCCTGCATTTCGTATGGCTCCCCACAGTTCTTGTCTCCTTTGGTCTTCAGTCTTGTTAGGGTTTGGTTTGTAAAGGTCTTTGATTCTAATCTTTCCCATGGTGAAGACTCATGAATTGAGGTTTATATCGGGAGATGTAAAAATTCCATTAGTATCTATGTAGGAAAATTGGTTAATTACTAATTACTAAGAAGGAAGAACGCAGAAGGAAGGAAAAGAAAAGGAATAACGGTCTGGGTTGTATGTGGCAGTGTTAATATCTGACGGAGGTCAAGGGCGTCCCAGGGGTTACACACACACACACACACACACACACACACACACACACACACACACACACACACACACACACACACACACACACACACACATACACACACACACACACACACACACATATATATATATATATATATATATATATATATATATATATATATATATATATATATACATTTTCCAACTTCATCCTCGTCATGGGTCGAGGTCACCCTTATTTTCGTCAAAAGTATGTTTCGCCCATTATTTACAGATATATTTGTAAGATGACGAGGTATCCACGTTTTATAATGCTTGCTTCTCTTCTTGAATACTGAGTTCACTATCACCACTTCCCTTTCTAAACACATCCCAAACATTATATTCTTGCTGTGGTTCTTACCTGAAGGCCTACTACCTCATATGCTCATCTCCTAGCATTATGATACCCAACACCACAATATCTACATTTCTTCCAAGATTCTGTATACACTTATTTGAATAAATACTATGGTAACAGTAATAGCTTTGGCCATAGCTAAGCTCCTAGTGTCGTGTGATTTTCTCCTTTTACAGCTATCGGGGAACATCTGTGTAACACGTGATCTCAACTTGGTATTGCGTGCATCGCGTATACAAAATAGTAATTACATTATCCCGTCTAGGAAACTGACAACCAACAGACTGAAACGAACAAATTATGCTGTGTGTCTTTAAAAAATGGAATAAACACTCCAGTTCATTAATATCGATTTTGTGTTAATGTAGAAAAATATTTTCTTTATTAATACATAAATACATAAATCTAGGTTCTAATGAAAACCCTAGTCGCTAAGTCCAAACGTACGATTAACAGCTTGCACATCAACATCTTCCGACACGAGCTATCTTTTGTTGCTTAGCTATTCGGACGCTTACCATTGCAAAGAACCACAAAGTACTTACTTGTACAAAAAGCTGTTGATATCTCTAATGCCTTTCGTCACTTTGTTTCCCCAGCTTTCAATTATCGCACTCGCCCGATCCTGACACTGCTTTGCTTTAGCGAACAGTGAAGTTCTATGCGTTTGTTGGGTTGGTTGCCAGTCCTGTTGTTACCAACTAGTATTTATCGTTGTACATTTATTTGGTAACACTGCAAGGTGTAACACACACAAACACAGAACATAGATCATTTATCCCCATCGTGTTTGTCGAGAAACAAAAGCAAGTCAAGAAACCAGGTATATTATATTCACTGCAATAATAAAATAGTCACTCGTAATCGTTTGAATTGCCAACATTTCTAACATTATGAAATTCGTGGAAGGTGTTCCCCTCAATCCAACAAAATTACATTGCAGCGGCTGGAATAAACAATTCCATTCGTAAAATGCAGCGAAAGAGTTAATCCACTGTGTAGGAATTCAGTAAACGAGTCGTAAACATTTGTTAATCAGTTGGGCGACACCGTGACGTCATAGAAATTCAGCTTTCCCAACCTCCAGGGAACCTGTTTCTTCCACGTTTAGGCCTACTTGGTGCCCCGGACGAGCTGAAACGCAAGTAGACCACTTTCACATCCTTAACTAACAGAAATATATAATTCAGCGACGTTTTGGAACACACTGTGATAGTTCATTTGTTCAAACCCTGCCTGGTTCGCAGTTCCCCAATTCCCACTAACCCTTTGCCTCAAGAAAAAGAAGTTTATATCTTTTCATTTCAACTATTCCTCCCTTTAGAGACATAGGAGGTTTTCATGACATCATCTCGGATAGAAGAGCTGTTTGTGGATGTAAGAATACCTATGCACTAATATTTTCATCCCCAACTGGAAACTCTACTGGTTATTTTATGGCTAACGCCAAATGACTTTATTCAGTTACAGAGAGAATCGGATCACATGAAGAATCGTCACGCCAGACTTCGACAGGGTGACAATTCTCCATGTGGGCTATCCTAGGGTGACGATTCTTCATGTGGGCCATCCTGGATTTACGATTCTTCGGTTGTAAAAGTTAATAACAATAAGCATAACCCTCACTCAACCGAACCTAACCTAACCTAATCTTTATTCCACTGTTGATATTGGGCATTCTGGGGTGACAATTCTTCAGGTGGGATCTGATGGGGTGACGATTGTTATATGGGCGTTCTGGGGTAACAGTTTTTCATGTGACCCAGTCTTTCTGAACATATTAGTTTTGTTTTTATTTTTGTCGCTTCTTATCTATAAGATGTGGCGATGCTAGGCCCACGGACCAGAGGAGGAAAAATTCAACCGCGTGACTGGTGACGTCACGGAGAGCCAACGGCGATGAATGAGGAGGAGCGGAGAAGGAAAGGTTAGGTGTGTATCGGCAGGACGCCGTCGAGGACAACCGGTAGGCGGCCTGCATTCTCGTAACCGCAGAGATGCCACGACGAACTTGCTGTAGAAAGGTCATCCGGGTAATTTCCTAATGCTTCAATCTTATATCCGATGGGAATAAATGCAACTTTGCTCATCCTTTTGATTTTTAAGGGAAATGTGTTAATGTCTCGTTGAAATCTGAGGTCCTCCTGTACTCATTTCGAATATGATAAATAAAAAATCCCCTAATTTCTGCATTAGGGGGATATTTTTGGAGGATTTTGAAATTTTCCACATCAACATTGCAGTAGACAGTTTCAGAAATGCATATGGTTGAATTTCTTGAACCTATCCTAAGTCACTTGTCATAGGTTGTGCTTGTGACTTCCGGCCACCAAGTAAAAATCACGTTCATGTGCTTCCTGTTTCTTTGTACTGATTTTCGTTGGGCATGCCCCTTTCACAGCTCACCCAAAATAGATAAACATTCATTGTGATGAGTTTCTTCCACAGTCGTTGCAGCCCGGGATATGAATACTGCAATTTCCAACTGAATACGCTTACCGAGATTTTTTCGCTTTATTTCTGAAATGAAAATAAAATGTAACCATGTCATTAAACGAGCGAATTTTATACAATATTTCATATGTAAATGTCAGTTCTACAATTTCGATTGATTCTACTGATTACATCTTATGCCAGACAATGTCGTATCGATCATTTTTACTGCACCTTTCTTGGCGTATCGTAAACGAAGTAATTTATGTCAAACATTGGAGTAACCCACCAGGACATACATATGAAATAAAAGAAAACATACGACTGTAGCACGATTGACATTGTTAGAGGCGCTGGTCTACGGTCTACAATAACAACAGCAACAAAACTCATCCTACACTGCATTCATAACGAAATGGAAGATCCTGTAGGAGTTGTTGTTGATACTGGGACTGCGGGGGAAATTCCCGGTAAGATTTGGCCTCATTATGTAGTCCGTCTACGTTTATGTTCGATTCGTTGCAACGGAGGCTTAGTCTTGCTCATTTTTGTTTTCGACTTCCTTCAATGACAAGGAAATTCTTAGTCGGGGTTAGTTCATATTTTAAGATGTTTTGATATCATTCGACGTCTTAGGTCTTCTTGCTTCTCGTGGTTTTGTTCGCTTGCTTTGTCTTGACACTATCCACACCTTATTTCAGTTTGTATTCATTGCTCACTAATTTCAGATGTTGATCATAGTTCCTCTCTAAGAGAAATCTAAGAGAAATCATTGTATTTTCAGTTCTTGAAGTGTGTGTTGTATCTCTCACACTCCTGTATGATTTTTTTTCTAATACATATGCATGTGCATATTTGTGGACTAATGCCATACTGGATTCATTTCACCAATATATATATATATACATATATATATATATATGTATATATATATACATATGTATATATATGTACATATACATATATATATATATATATATATATATATATATATATACATATATATTAGTGTATTTTGGGAGCAGGTTCTCTTTTAAACATGTTTGATTGAATACGACAGCATTCTGGAAGTTGATTTTCTTTCTTGTGTTCTCTATTTTTCTAATTATGTTCTTCCCTTGGATAGGGTGGGCATAAACCAATTCCTTATAATTCTCCATTTTATTACACGACGTTTCGTCTCTAAAAAGACATCTTCTGGTATTTCTGTTTTTAGAGATACAATAAATATTTATGATACTACAAATTACATTAATGGTTGGACATATACAAGATTATACTTAGAAATCAAACCTTAGAATTACAGTTAAGTTTAACATATTAGAATTATATTTTAAATTTAACAAAACAAATTATAATTCTAATATGTTAAACTTAACTGTAATTCTAAGGTTTGATTTCTAAATATAATCTTGTATATGTCCAACCATTAATGTAATTTGTAGTATCATAAATATTTGTTGTTTCTTTAAAAACAGAAATACCAGAAGATGTCTTTTTAGAGACGAAACGTCGTGTAATAAAATGGAGAATTATAAGGAATTGGTTTATGCCCACCCTATCCAAGGGAAGAACATAATTAGAAAAATAGAGAACACAAGAAAGAAAATCAACAACTTCCAGAATGCTGTCGTATTCAATCAAACATGTTTATATATATATATATATATATATATATATATATATATACATATATATATATATATATATATATATATATGCAATAAAAACACTAGGAGCGTGTGTTCACAAATGCGTAAGTAACCACTAAGAAAAGTAAACTAACGAAGCAGAGCGCTTTCGTATAATTACATCTTCAGTGCAGATACAAAGAAGGAATTATAAAATGAAGAAACAAGGTACAGAATATAAGACATAGTGAAGAGGGCATTTGGAGAGGTAGTGGAAGATCTGATCTGTTAAATTTGGGAGTTAAGCTCCCACGGGCTTTAAGTGTGAGCCCGTTTGGAGGGTGATTTGACTTATGAGTGTGTGTGGGTTAACCACACACACTCATACATTCACAAGATGCGCATACGTATATGATATACGTATGCACATCTCGGTGAATGCACCCTACCTAAGAGAACTGTGTATTCAGTGGACAGTGTTGTTATCAATGTGTGTAATAAATTTTAAAGAAAAAAAGGGGGGTGATTCAATGTATGAGTGAATGTGGCTTTGGCCACGCCCACTCATACATTTATTGGATGTGCATACCTATGTGAAATATGTATACACATCCTGGCGAATCACCCTTTCTGACATGAACAAGTGCAAAGGTATATCATTTTAAAGGGGGGGGGGCTGACACTCCACCAGCCGACGCAGTTCGTAATCGCTTAAGTGGCTGCATAGGCGGCGCACAAGACCCTCAGATGTTGTCGGAGGCCCTCTCCTCAGAAAAGCAGTTGCGGGGCAATACTTGAGGTAATGTTCGAGGGTGGCTTCTGGGTGGCGGCAATGTTGACATTTCTTTTCTCCTGCTGTCGGGGGTAGTGGAAGAGGTACACGTGACGGACGTTTGAATCGACCTGGTAACCAACAAGTATGGGACAACTGCTCATAATTTATATTATAATTTAAATAATTTTGAAATTTCATGAGAAATATAACTATCTAATTTGTACAAACCTTGATGGAGGTTAGCATTTATTCCCTTACTAGATTTGATCAAACTGCATTCAATTAAATTACTTTCTGTTATGTTGTTGTTGTATGTGATGACTTTAGCGTTATCCCAGTCAACTGGGTGGTTAAAATGGTTCATGTGGTTGAATATACCGCTAGATTGGTTTCCCTCTCTAACGTATTTCTTGTGTTGATTGATTCGTGTTTTGAGTGTTTTAGCAGTCTGACCAACATAAAACTGATTACATAATTTCCAAGGTATTTTATACACACACCCTTTATTACTTAAATTATAATATAAATTATGAGCAGTTGTCCCATACTTGTTGGTTACCAGGACGGTTCAAACGTCCGTCACGTGTACTTCTTCCACTACCTATCCGAATGTCCTCTACACTATGTCATATATTCTATACCTTGTTTCTTCATTTTATAATTCCTTCTTTGTATCTGCACTGAAGATGTAATTATACGAAAGCGCTCTGCTTCGTTAGTTTACTTTTCCTAGTGGTTACTTACGCACACACATATATATATATATATATATATCTATATATATATATATATATATATATATGTGTGTGTGTGTGTGTGTGTGTGTGTGTGTGTGTGTGTGTGTGTGTGTGTGTGTGTGTGTGTGTGTGTGTGTGTGTGTGTGTGTGTGTGTGTGTGTATTGTGGTAATTGTTGTTTGGGTATCGTAATGTCTACCTTGGTTCGGTGATTTCCCTCAAAGCATTACGGTAATTTCTTTCGATTCAGGAACCTTTTCCGAATCCTCGAACCACACCTATCGTAACTTTGAATAAGATATGATTAAACTCCCCTCCCTTATATTTCTTGAATCTTTAAGGTAATTTTGGTTTAAAATCGGGGACTTTGAAATTGTGCTTAAGGTTAAAGTTAACCCGTGGCTTCAAGTTTTCGAACACGAAGGAGTCCCGCTGTATACGGCTACTTTTCGTCTGTCTACTTAAGAGGACACAGAACTCTGGAACCGGACGCTCCTATCTTGCAAACTGAGGGCAAGGGACCGTCATACGTCTCCTCATAAGAAGCCTTTAAATTCTACATCAATTCAGACCAATTGGCTGAGAACGCAACCAATAAGTTCTCGGACATTCTTGTATTTATTGAATCACAATTACCATAGTATATATATATATATATATATATATATATATATATATATATATATATATATATGTGTGTGTGTGTGTGTGTGTGTGTGTGTGTGTGTGTGTGTGTGTGTGTGTGTGTGTGTATTTATTTACCTAGTTGTATTTTGCGGGAAGGGGAGCTATGCTCGTGTTGACCGCCATTGTATCTCTCAGTGTCTAGTTTGCTTTTAACCCCTTCCATACGGTGCCGCACACGTAGGCGTCATGGGGAGCGAGTGTATTCGCGAGGCTGCCATATCGGCGTCTTGATTATATTTATTGTAGTCGCCCCTCCATAATGACATTCTTTCTAATTCTTTTGTAATCGCATTTTCTATGGTTATCAAAATTTACGGGTGAAGAGAGAACGATCGATATAAGCGGTGACTATATTTTATGATGCGAGTATTATTACGACACGTCGTACGGCTGGCATTGGTTGCTGCCACCGAGATCTAAGTCCATGACGCCTACGTGTGCGGCACCGTATGGAAGGGGTTAAACTCGTGAATGGTTTTTGCGCATACTATTTCATTATCCAATTTGTTCCAATTGTCCAAAACTCTATGTGGAAAACTGTTTTTCTTCAGTTCTCTTCTATAGCTATGTTTTCTTAATTTCTTTCCATGTCCTCTCGTGTTTCTCTTGTCCCAGTTTAGTAATTCTTGTCTATCAAGTATCTCTGTGCCTTTCATGATTCTGTAGATGGTCAGTAGGTCTCCTCTCTCTCTTCTTTGCTCCAGTGTCGGTAGCTCCAGTTTAGCCAATCTCTCCTCGTATGATAAGTTTGCAAGTGCAGGTGCCATTTTTGTAGCTGCTCTTTGGATTCTTTCTATTTTCTTTATGTTCTTTTTGGTACTGGGGGACCACAATGTCGCCATAGTATATATATATACGTCGGAGGTAATGACGTTGAATCCATTTCCCGCCTTGAACATCTTATAAGCTTGTAATCCTGCATTTCGTATGGCTCCCCACAGTTCTTGTCTCCTTTGGTCGTCAGTCTTGTTTGGGTTTGGTTTGTAAAGGTCTTTAATTCTAATCTTTCCCATGGTGAAGACTCATGAATTGAGGTTTATGTCGGGAGATGTAAAAATTCCATTAGTATCTATGTAGGAAAATTTGTTAATTACTAATTACTGAGAAGGAAGAACGCAGGAGGAAGGAAAGGAAAAGGAATAACGGTCTGGGTCGTATGTGGCTGTCTTAGTATCTGACGGAGGTCAAGGGCGTCCCAGGGGTTACACACACACACACACACACACACACACACACACACACACACACACACACACACACACACACACACACACACATACACACACACATAAATATATATATATATATATATAAATATATATATATATATATATATATATATATATACATTTTCCAACTTCATCCTCGTCATGGGTCGAGGTCACTCTTATTTTCGTCAAAAGTATGTTTCGTCCATTATTTACAGATATATTTGTAAGATGACGAGGTATCCACGTTTTATAATGCTTGCTTCTCTTCTTGAATACTGAGTTCACTATCACCACTTCCCTTTCTAAACACATCCCAAACATTATATTCTTGCTGTGGTTCTTACCTGAAGGCCTACTACCTCATATGCTCATCTCCTCTAGCATTATGATACCCAACACCACAATATCTACATTTCTTCCAAGATTCTGTATACACTTATTTGAATAAATACTATGGTAACAGTAATAGCTTTGGCCATAGCTAAGCTCCTAGTGTCGTATGATTTTCTCCTTTTACAGCAATCGGGGAACATCTGTGTAACACGTGATCTCAACTTGGTATTGCGTGCATCGCGTATACAAAATAGTAATTACATTATCCCGTCTAGGAAACTGACAACCAACAGACTGAAACGAACAAATTATGCTGTGTGTCTTGCAAAACTGGCATAAACACTCCAGTTCAATAATATCGAGTTTGTGTTAATGGAGAAAAATATATTCTTAATTAATACATAAATACAAAAATCTAGGTTCTAATGAAAACCCTAGTCGCTAAGTCCAAACGTACGATTAACAGCTTGCACATCAACATCTTCCGACACGAACTATCTTTTGTTGCTTAGCTATTCGGACGCTTACCATTGCAAAGAACCACAAAGTACTTACTTGTACAAAAAGCTGTTGATATCTCTAATGCCTTTCGTCACTTTGTTTTCCCAGCTTTCAATTATCGCACTCGCCCAATCCTGACACTGCTTTGCTTTAGCGAACAGTGAAGTTCTATGCGTTTGTTGGGTTGGTTGCCAGTCCTGTTGTTACCAACTAGTATTTATCGTTGTACATTTATTTGGTAGCACTGCAAGGTGTAACACACACAAACACAGAACATAGATCATTTATCCCCATCGTGTTTGTCGAGAAACAAAAGCAAGTCAAGAAACCAGGTATATTATATTCACTGCAATAATAAAATAGTCACTCGTAATCGTTTGAATTGCCAACATTTCTTACATTATGAAACTCGTGGAAGGTGTTCCCCTCAATCCAACAAAATTACATTGCAGCGGCTGGAATAAACAATTCCATTCGTAAAATGCAGCGAAAGAGTTAATCCACTGTGTAGGAATTCAGTAAACGAGTCGTAAACATTTGTTAATCAGTTGGGCGACACCGTGACGTCATAGAAATTCAGCTTTCCCAACCTCCAGGGAACCTGTTTCTTCCACGTTTAGGCCTACTTGGTGCCCCGGACGAGCTGAAACGCAAGTAGACCACTTTCACATCCTTAACTAACAGAAATATATAATTCAGCGACGTTTTGGAACACACTGTGATAGTTCATTTGTTCAAACCCTGCCTGGTTCGCAGTTCCCCAATTCCCACTAACCCTTTGCCTCAAGAAAAAGAAGTTTATATCTTTTCATTTCAACTATTCCTCCCTTTAGAGACATAGGAGGTTTTCATGACATCATCTCGGATAGAAGAGCTGTTTGTGGATGTAAGAATACCTATGCACTAATATTTTCATCCCCAACTGGAAACTCTACTGGTTATTTTATGGCTAACGCCAAATGACTTTATTCAGTTACAGAGAGAATCGGATCACATGAAGAATCGTCACGCCAGACTTCGACAGGGTGACAATTCTCCATGTGGGCTATCCTAGGGTGACGATTCTTCATGTGGGCCATCCTGGATTTACGATTCTTCGGTTGTAAAAGTTAATAACAATAAGCATAACCCTCACTCAACCGAACCTAACCTAACCTAATCTTTATTCCACTGTTGATATTGGGCATTCTGGGGTGACAATTCTTCAGGTGGGATCTGATGGGGTGACGATTGTTATATGGGCGTTCTGGGGTAACAGTTTTTCATGTGACCCAGTCTTTCTGAACATATTAGTTTTGTTTTTATTTTTGTCGCTTCTTATCTATAAGATGTGGCGATACTAGGCCCAGGGACCAGACGAGGAAAAATTCAACCGCGTGACTATGGGTGACGTCACGGAGAGCCAACGGCGAAGAATGAGGATGAGCGGAGAAGGAAAGGTTAGGTGTGTATCGGTAGGACGCCGTCGAGGACAACCTTTAAGCGGCCTGCATTCTTCTAACCGTAGGGACGCCACGACGAACTTGCTGTAGAAAGGTCATCCGGGTAATTTCCTAATGCTTCAATCTTATATCCGATGGGAATAAATGCAACTTTGCTCATCCTTTTGATTTTTAAGGGAAATGTGTTAATGTCTCGTTGAAATCTGAGGTCCTCCTGTACTCATTTCGAATATGATAAATAAAAAATCCCCTAATTTCTGCATTAGGGGAATATTTTTGGAGGATTTTAAAATTTGCTACATCACCATTGCAGTAGACACTTGCAGAAATGCATATGGCTGAATTTCTTGAACCCATCTTAAGTCACTTGTCATGTGTTGTTCTTGTGACTTCCGGTCACCAAGTAAAAATACGTTCATGTGCTTCCTGTTTCTTTGTACTGATTTTCGTTGGGCATGCCCCTTTCACAGCTCACCCAAAATAGATAAACATTCATTGTGATGAGTTTCTTCCACAGTCGTTGCAGCCCGGGATATGAATACTGCAATTTCCAACTGAATACGCTTACCGAGATTTTTTCGCTTTATTTCTGAAATGAAAATAAAATGTAACCATGTCATTAAACGAGCGAATTTTATACAATATTTCATATGTAAATGTCAGTTCTACAATTTCGATTGATTCTACTGATTACATCTTATGCCAGACAATGTCGTGTCGATCATTTTTACTGCACCTTTCTTGGAGTATCGTAAACGAAGTAATTTATGTCAAACATTGGAGTAACCCACCAGGACATACATATGAAATAAAAGAAAACATACGACTGTAGCACGATTGACATTGTTAGAGGCGCTGGTCTACGGTCTACAATAACAACAGCAACAAAACTCATCCTACACTGCATTCATAACGAAATGGAAGATCCTGTAGGAGTCGTTGTTGATACTGGGACTGCGGGGGAAATTCCCGGTAAGATTTGGCCTCATTATGTAGTCCGTCTACGTTTATGTTCGATTCGTTGCAACGGAGGCTTAGTCTTGCTCATTTTTGTTTTCGACTTCCTTCAATGACAAGGGAATTCTTAGTCGGGGTTAGTTCATATTTTAAGATGTTTTGATATCATTCGACGTCTTAGGTCTTCTTGCTTCTCGGAGTTTTGTTCGCTTGCTTTGTCTTGACACTATCCACACCTTATTTCAGTTTGTATTCATTGCTCACTAATTTCAGATGCTGATCATAGTTCCTCTCTAAGAGAAATCTAAGAGAAATCATTGTATTTTCAGTTCTTGAAGTGTGTGTTGTATCTCTCACACTCCTGTATGATTTTTTTTCTAATACATATGCATGTGCATATTTGTGGACTAATGCCATACTGGCACCAATATATATATATATATATATATATATATACATATATATATATATATGTATATATATATACATATGTATATATATGTACATATACATATATATATATATATATATATACATATATATTAGTGTATTTTGGGAGCAGGTTCTCTTTTAAACATGTTTGATTGAATACGACAGCATTCTGGAAGTTGATTTTCTTTCTTGTGTTCTCTATTTTTCTAATTATGTTCTTCCCTTGGATAGGGTGGGCATAAACCAATTCCTTATAATTCTCCATTTTATTACACGACGTTTCGTCTCTAAAAAGACATCTTCTGGTATTTCTGTTTTTAGAGATACAATAAATATTTATGATACTACAAATTACATTAATGGTTGGACATATACAAGATTATACTTAGAAATCAAACCTTAGAATTACAGTTAAGTTTAACATATTAGAATTATATTTTAAATTTAACAAAACAAATCATAATTATAATATGTTAAACTTAACTGTAATTCTAAGGTTTGATTTATAAATATAATCTTGTATATGTGCAACCATTAATGTAATTTGTAGTATCATAAATATTTGTTGTTTCTTTAAAAACAGAAATACCAGAAGATGTCTTTTTAGAGACGAAACGTCGTGTAATAAAATGGAGAATTATAAGGAATTGGTTTATGCCCACCCTATCCAAGGGAAGAACATAATTAGAAAAATAGAGAACACAAGAAAGAAAATCAACAACTTCCAGAATGCTGTCGTATTCGATCAAACATATTTATATATATATATATATATATATGTATATATATATATATATATTTATACATATATATATATAAATATATATACATATATATATATATGCAGTAAAAACACTAGGAGCGTGTGTTCACAAATGCGTAAGTAACCACTAGGAAAAGTAAACTAACGAAGCAGAGCGCTTTCGTATAATTACATCTTCAGTGCAGATACAAAGAAGGAATTATAAAATGAAGAAACAAGGTACAGAATATAAGACATAGTGAAGAGGGCATTTGGAGAGGTAGTGGAAGATCTGATCTGTTAAATTTGGGAGTTAAGCTCCCACGGGCTTTAAGTGTGAGCCCGTTTGGAGGGTGATTTGACTTATGAGTGTGTGTGGGTTAACCACACACACTCATACATTCACAAGATGCGCATACGTATATGATATACGTATGCACATCTCGGTGAATGCACCCTACCTAAGAGAACTGTGTATTCAGTGGACAGTGTTGTTATCAATGTGTGTAATAAATTTTAAAGAAAAAAAGGGGGGTGATTCAATGTATGAGTGAATGTGGCTTTGGCCACGCCCACTCATACATTTATTGGACGTGCATACCTATGTGAAATATGTATACACATCCTGGCGAATCACCCTTTCTGACATGAACAAGTGCAAAGGTATATCATTTTAAAGGGGGGGGGGGCTGACACTCCACCAGCCGACGCAGTTCGTAATCGCTTAAGTGGCTGCATAGGCGGCGCACAAGACCCTCAGATGTTGTCGGAGGCCCTCTCCTCAGAAAAGCAGTTGCGGGGCAATACTTGAGGTAATGTTCGAGGGTGGCTTCTGGGTGGCGGCAATGTTGACATTTCTTTTCTCCTGCTGTCGGGGGTAGTGGAAGAGGTACACGTGACGGACGTTTGAATCGACCTGGTAACCAACAAGTATGGGACAACTGCTCATAATTTATATTATAATTTAAATAATTTTGAAATTTCATGAGAAATATAACTATCTAATTTGTACAAACCTTGATGGAGGTTAGCATTTATTCCCTTACTAGATTTGATCAAACTGCATTCAATTAAATTACTTTCTGTTATGTTGTTGTTGTATGTGATGACTTTAGCGTTATCCCAATCAACTGGGTGGTTAAAATGGTTCATGTGGTTGAATATACCGCTAGATTGGTTTCCCTCTCCAACGTATTTCTTGTGTTGATTGATTCGTGTTTTGAGTGTTTTAGCAGTCTGACCAACATAAAACTGATTACATAATTTCCAAGGTATTTTATACACACACCCTTTATTACTTAAATTATAATATAAATTATGAGCAGTTGTCCCATACTTGTTGGTTACCAGGACGGTTCAAACGTCCGTCACGTGTACTTCTTCCACTACCTCTCCGAATGTCCTCTACACTATGTCATATATTCTATACTTTGTTTCTTCATTTTATAATTCCTTCTTTGTATCTGCACTGAAGATGTAATTATACGAAAGCGCTCTGCTTCGTTAGTTTACTTTTCCTAGTGGTTACTTACGCACACATATATATATATATATACATATATATATATATATATATATATATATGTGTGTGTGTGTGTGTGTGTGTGTGTGTGTGTGTGTGTGTGTGTGTGTGTGTGTGTGTGTGTGTGTGTGCGTGTGTGTGTGTGTGTATTCACTTGGTCTTTGGATCACGTGTTGGACTCGTGATCGACAGCTATTTCCCTCCAGGAAGAGAGCTCAGAGCTCGTAGGTCCGATCTATGGGTAATGCTATGACCTTTCACACACACACACACACCCAACTCCCCGCCCACGAGAGTCAGAGTAACGACTCGAAGCGCAGCGGTACCGAAATAATTTCGGCCCTGGGCAGGATTCGAACCTAGAACTGCGGGCCACTATCGTGGCAGTTCAGTACTCTACCAACTGCGCCACCGAATCGTGTGTGTGTGTGTGTGTGTGTGTGTGTGTGTGTGTGTGTGTGTGTGTGTGTGTGTGTGTGTGTGTGTGTGTGTGTGTGTGTGTGTGTGTGTGTGTGTATTGTGGTAATTGTTGTTTGGGTATCGTAATGTCTACCTTGGTTCGGTGATTTCCCTCAAAGCATTACGGTAATTTCTTTCGATTCAGGAACCTTTTCCGAATCCTCGAACCACACCTATCGTAACTTTGAATAAGATATGATTAAACTCCCCTCCCTTATATTTCTTGAATCTTTAAGGTAATTTTGGTTTAAAATCGGGGACTTTGAAATTGTGCTTAAGGTTAAAGTTAACCCGTGGCTTCAAGTTTTCGAACACGAAGGAGTCCCGCTGTATACGGCTACTTTTCGTCTGTCTACTTAAGAGGACACAGAACTCTGGAACCGGACGCTCCTATCTTGCAAACTGAGGGCAAGGGACCGTCATACGTCTCCTCATAAGAAGCCTTTAAATTCTACATCAATTCAGACCAATTGGCTGAGAACGCAACCAATAAGTTCTCGGACATTCTTGTATTTATTGAATCACAATTACCATAGTATATATATATATATATATATATATATATATATATATATATATATATATATATATATATAGTGTGTGTGTGTGTGTGTGTGTGTGTGTGTGTGTGTGTGTGTGTGTGTGTGTGTGTGTGTGTGTGTGTGTGTGTATTTATTTACCTAGTTGTATTTTGCGGGAAGGGGAGCTATGCTCGTGTTGACCCGCCATTGTATCTCTCAGTGTCTAGTTTGCTTTTAAACTCGTGAATGGTTTTTGCGCATACTATTTCATTATCCAATTTGTTCCAAGTGTCCAAAACTCTATGTGGAAAACTGTTTTTCTTCAGTTCTCTTCTATAGCTATGTTTTCTTAATTTCTTTCCATGTCCTCTTGTGTTTCTCTTGTCCCAGTTTAGTAATTCTTGTCTATCAAGTATCTCTGTGCCTTTCATGATTCTGTAGATGGTCAGTAGGTCTCCTCTCTCTCTTCTTTGCTCCAGTGTCGGTAGCTCCAGTTTAGCCAATCTCTCCTCGTATGATAAGTTTGCAAGTGCAGGTGCCATTTTTGTAGCTGCTCTTTGGATTCTTTCTATTTTCTTTATGTTCTTTTTGGTACTGGGGGACCACAATGTCGCCATAGTATATATATATACGTCGGAGGTAATGACGTTGAATCCATTTCCCGCCTTGAACATCTTATAAGCTTGTAATCCTGCATTTCGTATGGCTCCCCACAGTTCTTGTCTCCTTTGGTCGTCAGTCTTGTTTGGGTTTGGTTTGTAAAGGTCTTTAATTCTAATCTTTCCCATGGTGAAGACTCATGAATTGAGGTTTATGTCGGGAGATGTAAAAATTCCATTAGTATCTATGTAGGAAAATTTGTTAATTACTAATTACTGAGAAGGAAGAACGCAGGAGGAAGGAAAGGAAAAGGAATAACGGTCTGGGTCGTATGTGGCTGTCTTAGTATCTGACGGAGGTCAAGGGCGTCCCAGGGGTTACACACACACACACACACACACACACACACACACACACACACACACACACACACACACACACACACACACACACACACATACACACACATACACACACACATATATATATATATATATATATATATACATATATATATACATATATATATATATATAGATATACATTTTCCAACTTCATCCTCGTCATGGGTCGAGGTCACTCTTATTTTCGTCAAAAGTATGTTTCGCCCATTATTTACAGATATATTTGTAAGATGACGAGGTATCCACGTTTTATAATGCTTGCTTCTCTTCTTGAATACTGAGTTCACTATCACCACTTCCCTTTCTAAACACATCCTAAACATTATATTCTTGCTGTGGTTCTTACCTGAAGGCCTACTACCTCATATGCTCATCTCCTCTAGCATTATGATACCCAACACCACAATATCTACATTTCTTCCAAGATTCTGTATACACTTATTTGAATAAATACTATGGTAACAGTAATAGCTTTGGCCATAGCTAAGCTCCTAGTGTCGTATGATTTTCTCCTTTTACAGCTATCGGGGAACATCTGTGTAACACGTGATCTCAACTTGGTATTGCGTGCATCGCGTATACAAAATAGTAATTACATTATCCCGTCTAGGAAACTGACAGCCAACAGACTGAAACGAACAAATTATGCTGTGTGTCTTGCAAAACTGGCATAAACACTCCAGTTCAATAATATCGAGTTTGTGTCAATGGAGAAAAATATATTCTTAATTAATACATAAATACAAAAATCTAGGTTCTAATGAAAACCCTAGTCGCTAAGTCCAAACGTACGATTAACAGCTTGCACATCAACATCTTCCGACACGAGCTATCTTTTGTTGCTTAGCTATTCGGACGCTTACCATTGCAAAGAACCACAAAGTACTTACTTGTACAAAAAGCTGTTGATATCTCTAATGCCTTTCGTCACTTTGTTTCCCCAGCTTTCAATTATCGCACTCGCCCGATCCTGACACTGCTTTGCTTTAGCGAACAGTGAAGTTCTATGCGTTTGTTGGGTTGGTTGCCAGTCCTGTTGTTACCAACTAGTATTTATCGTTGTACATTTATTTGGTAACACTGCAAGGTGTAACACACACAAACACAGAACATAGATCATTTATCCCCATCGTGTTTGTCGAGAAACAAAAGCAAGTCAAGAAACCAGGTATATTATATTCACTGCAATAATAAAATAGTCACTCGTAATCGTTTGAATTGCCAACATTTCTAACATTATGAAATTCGTGGAAGGTGTTCCCCTCAATCCAACAAAATTACATTGCAGCGGCTGGAATAAACAATTCCATTCGTAAAATGCAGCGAAAGAGTTAATCCACTGTGTAGGAATTCAGTAAACGAGTCGTAAACATTTGTTAATCAGTTGGGCGACACCGTGACGTCATAGAAATTCAGCTTTCCCAACCTCCAGGGAACCTGTTTCTTCCACGTTTAGGCCTACTTGGTGCCCCGGACGAGCTGAAACGCAAGTAGACCACTTTCACATCCTTAACTAACAGAAATATATAATTCAGCGACGTTTTGGAACACACTGTGATAGTTCATTTGTTCAAACCCTGCCTAGTTCGCAGTTCCCCAATTCCCACTAACCCTTTGCCTCAAGAAAAAGAAGTTTATATCTTTTCATTTCAACTATTCCTCCCTTTAGAGACATAGGAGGTTTTCATGACATCATCTCGGATAGAAGAGCTGTTTGTGGATGTAAGAATACCGATGCACTAATATTTTCATCCCCAACTGGAAACTCTACTGGTTATTTTATGGCTAACGCCAAATGACTTTATTCAGTTTACAGAGAGAATCGACAGGGTGACAATTCTCCATGTGGGCTATCCTAGGGTGACGATTCTTCATGTGGGCCATCCTGGATTTACGATTCTTCGGTTGTAAAAGTTAATAACAATAAACATAACCCTCACTCAACCGAACCTAACCTAACCTAATCTTTATTCCACTGTTGATATTGGGCGTTCTGGGGTGACAATTCTTCAGGTGGGATCTGATGGGGTGACGATTGTTATATGGGCGTTCTGGGGTAACAGTTTTTCATGTGACCCAGTCTTTCTGAACATATTAGTTTTGTTTTTATTTTTGTCGCTTCTTATCTATAAGATGTGGCGATGCTAGGCCCACGGACCAGACGAGGAAAAATTCAACCGCGTGACTATGGGTGACGTCACGGAGAGCCAACGGCGAAGAATGAGGATGAGCGGAGAAGGAAAGGTTAGGTGTGTATCTGTAGGACGCCGTCGAGGACAACCGGTAAGCGGCCTGCATTCTTCTAACCGTAGGGACGCCACGACGAACTTGCTGTAGAAAGGTCATCCGGGTAATTTCCTAATGCTTCAATCTTATATCCGATGGGAATAAATGCAACTTTGCTCATCCTTTTGATTTTTAAGGGAAATGTGTTAATGTCTCGTTGAAATCTGAGGTCCTCCTGTACTCATTTCGAATATGATAAATAAAAAATCCCCTAATTTCTGCATTAGGGGAATATTTTTGGAGGATTTTAAAATTTGCTACATCACCATTGCAATAGACACTTACAGAAATGCATATGGCTGAATTTCTTGAACCCATTTTAAGTCACTTGTCATGTGTTGTTCTTGTGACTTCCGGTCACCAAGTAAAATCACGTTCATGTGATCCTGTTTCTTTGTACTGATTTTCGTTGGGCATGCCCCTTTCACAGCTCACCCAAAATAGATAAACATTCATTGTGATGAGTTTCTTCCACAGTCGTTGCAGCCCGGGATATGTATACTGCAATTTCCAACTGAATACGCCTACTGATATTTTTTCGCTTTATTTCTAAAATGAAAATAAAATGTAACCATGTCATTAAACGAGCGATTTTATACAATATTTCATATGTAAATGTCAGTTCTACAATTTCGATTGATTCTACTGATTACATCTTATGCCAGACAATGTCGTATCGATCATTTTTACTGCACCTTTCTTGGCGTATCGTAAACGAAGTAATTTATGTCAAACATTGGAGTAACCCACCAGGACATACATATGAAATAAAAGAAAACATACGACTGTAGCACGATTGACATTGTTAGAGGCGCTGGTCTACGGTCTACAATAACAACAGCAACAAAACTCATCCTACACTGCATTCATAACGAAATGGAAGATCCTGTAGGAGTTGTTGTTGATACTGGGACTGCGGGGGAAATTCCCGGTAAGATTTGGCCTCATTATGTAGTCCGTCTACGTTTATGTTCGATTCGTTGCAACGGAGGCTTAGTCTTACTCATTTTTGTTTTCGACTTCCTTCAATGACAAGGGAATTAGTCGGGGTTAGTTCATAAGATGTTTTGATATCATTCGACGTCTTAGGTCTTCTTGCTTCTCGGGGTTTTGTTCGCTTGCTTTGTCTTGACACTATCCACACCTTATTTCAGTTTGTATTCATTGCTCACTAATTTCAGATGTTGATCATAGTTCCTCTCTAAGAGAAATCTAAGAGAAATCATTGTATTTTCAGTTCTTGAAGTGTGTGTTGTATCTCTCACACTCCTGTATGATTTTTTTTCTAATACATATGCATGTGCATATTTGTGGACTAATGCCATACTGGATTCATTTCACCAATATATATATATATATATATATATATATATATATATGTATATATATATACATATGTATATATATGTACATATACATATATATATATATATACATGTATATTAGTGTATTTTGGGAGCAGGTTCTCTTTTAAACATGTTTGATTGAATACGACAGCATTCTGGAAGTTGTTGATTTTCTTTCTTGTGTTCTCTATTTTTCTAATTATGTTCTTCCCTTGGATAGGGTGGGCATAAACCAATTCCTTATAAATCTCCATTTTATTACACGACGCTTCGTCTCTAAAAAGACATCTTCTGGTATTTCTGTTTTTAGAGATACAATGAATATTTATTATACTACAAATTAAATTAATGGTTGGACATATACAAGATTATATTTAGAAATCAAACCTAAGAAATACAGTTAAGTTTAACAAATTAGAATTATATTTTAAATTTAACAAAACAAATTATAATATGTTAAACTTAACTGTAATTCTAAGGTTTGATTTCTAAATATAATCTTGTATATGTCCAACCATTAATGTAATTTGTAGTATCATAAATATTTATTGTATCTTTAAAAACAGAAATACCAGAAGATGTCTTTTTAGAGACGAAACGTCGTGTAATAAAATGGAGAATTATAAGGAATTGGTTTATGCCCACCCTATCCAAGGGAAGAACATAATTAGAAAAATAGAGAACACAAGAAAGAAAATCAACAACTTCCAGAATGCTGTCGTATTCAATCAAACATATTTATATATATATGTATATATATATATATATATATAGATTATATATATATATATATATATATATATATATATATATACAGTATATATATATGTGCAATAAAAACACTAGGAGCGTGTGTTCACAAATGCGTAAGTAACCACTAGGAAAAATAAACTAACGAAGCAGAGCGCTTTCGTATAATTACATCTTCGGTGCAGATACAAAGAAGGAATTATAAAATGAAGAAACAAGGTACAGAATATAAGACATAGTGAAGAGGGCATTTGGAGAGTAGTGGAAGATCTGATCTGTTAAATTTGGGAGTTAGGGTTGATTCACACTATCGGTCCGGTCGCGCTCCACTCTCGGTCTGCTCTCGGTTCTGAGGCATTCACACGTACGGTCCGCTCTCGCTCCCGTCATCGCCCCTCCCTCGATACCAGTAGAAGTCTTACCATCAGTTATGAAGGAAGTGTGACTTTTCTGACGCCGAGTTGGCAATATTCGCTATTGCACTTGATGAAGAAGAAGAAGAAGGAAAACAAAATAGAAAAAGAAAGAGATTGTGGGTTCATCCTATGTTGCAAGATAGGAAGACTGAAGGAGAATTTCATACTCTGTATCCTCGTCTTATTGATGATGAGAGTAAATTCCACAGCTATTTCAGAATGAACGAAGGAACATTTGAGAAAATACTATCCAAAATTGAGGATGACTTGAAATGTACAAGAAGATGCTGCACTTCCTGGCACTGATGTGCTTGCACCATACGTTATAGTGGGAGATGAGGCTTTCCCGCTGAAGAGAAATTTGATGAGGCCCTACCCAGGTTCACAGACTGAACATAAGATAGAGAAGAGGATTTTTAATTATAGATTATCTAGAGCCAGGAGGATAGTTGAGTGCACATTTGGTATTCTAGTGCAAACCTTCAGAAGGAAACTTAAAGCTATGCCTTCTAATGCTAATGCAATCATTACAACAACATGCATACTTCACAATCTGATACACCCAAATGCTGTTGCATTACCAGATACTGTTGTCATGCCTCCATCAAACACAGTACGTCCAATGAGAGGAAGAGGGGGAAATGCTACAAAGGAGGCTTTTGGCGCGAGAGAAACACTGAAAGATTGTTTCAGCTCCCCAGCTGGTTCAATGCCTTGGCAAAATGATAAAATATAAGTAGACAAACAAACTTGTGTAGGAATATTTGTTGAGTGAGCTAAGGAGATGCATTTCCGCAGTAATGTCTACCTTGGTTCGGTGATTTCCCTCAAAGCATTAAGGTAATTTCTTTCGATTCAGGAACCTTTTCCGAATCTTCGAACCACACCTATCGTAACTTTGAATAAGATACGATTAAACTCCCCTCCCTTATATTTCTTGAATCTTTAAGGTAATTTTGGTTTAAAATCGGGGACTTTGAAATTGTGCTTAAGGTTAAAGTTAACCCGTGGCTTCAAGTTTTCGAACACGAAGGAGTCCCGCTGTATACGGCTACTTTTCGTCTGTCTACTTAAGAGGACACAGAACTCTGGAACCGGACGCTCCTATCTTGCAAACTGAGGGCAAGGGACCGTCATACGTCTCCTCATAAGAAGCCTTTAAATTCTACATCAATTCAGACCAATTGGCTGAGAACGCAACCAATAAGTTCTCGGACATTCTTGTATTTATTGAATCACAATTACCATAGTATATATATATATATATATGTGTGTGTGTGTGTGTGTGTGTGTGTGTGTGTGTGTGTGTGTGTGTGTGTGTGTGTGTGTGTGTGTGTGTGTGTGTGTGTGTGTGTGTGTGTGTGTGTGTGTATTTATTTACCTAGTTGTATTTTGCGGGAAGGGGAGCTATGCTCGTGTTGACCCGCCATTGTATCTCTCAGTGTCTAGTTTGCTTTTAAACTCGTGAATGGTTTTTGCGCATACTATTTCATTATCCAATTTGTTCCAAGTGTCCAAAACTCTATGTGGAAAACTGTTTTTCTTCAGTTCTCTTCTATAGCTATGTTTTCTTAATTTCTTTCCATGTCCTCTTGTGTTTCTCTTGTCCCAGTTTAGTAATTCTTCTCTATCAAGTATCTCTGTGCCTTTCATGATTCTGTAGATGGTCAGTAGGTCTCCTCTCTCTCTTCTTTGCTCCAGTGTCGGTAGCTCCAGTTTAGCCAATCTCTCCTCGTATGATAAGTTTGCAAGTGCAGGTGCCATTTTTGTAGCTGCTCTTTGGATTCTTTCTATTTTCTTTATGTTCTTTTTGGTACTGGGGGACCACAATGTCGCCGCATACTCTAGTCTAGGCCTTATCAATGTAACCAATTTTTTTTTTATCATGTCTTCGTCCAAGTAAGCAAATGCCACTTTTATTGATCTTAGCAAGTTGTAAGTCTCCCCGACAATTTTGTTAATCTGTATATCATAGGACAAGTCGTTTGTGATAATTACTCCCAAGTCTTTTTCGGATCCTACTTTCTTTACTTCTTTGGTTCCAATTGTATATTCTCTTGATTTTCTGTTTTTGCTTTTTTTCAAACTCCATTATGCTACACTTCTTAGTATTAAAATCCACTTCCCATTTCTGACTCCAGTTCCATACCCTATTCAGGTCTTCTTGCAGTGCTTCACAGTCCTTATCAGTTTCTACTTTCCTTAACAGTTTGGCGTCATCAGCAAAGAAGCTCATGTAACAGTTTACACCCTCGTCCATATCATTCATATAGATAGCAAACATTATTGGTGCCAGTACAGATCCTTGCGGTACTCCACTGATCACCTCTTTCCAATCTGAATATTTTTCTCTGAGCACTACTCTCATCTTTCTACCAGTCAGGAAGTCCTCCATCCATTTTAGTAGGTTCCCTTGAATTCCTCCTATGTGTTCCAGTTTTTTTAGTGATTTCCTGTGTGGTACTTTGTCAAATGCTTTTTGCAAGTCTAGGAATGCACAATCAGCCCACCCGTTCCTTTCTTGCACTATGTCTATTAGTCTTGAGTAGAAACATATTAAGTTTGTGGTGCATGATCTACCTTGTCTGAACCCGAATTGTCTTGGGTTTGATATGTTGTTATCTTCCAAATGATTTACCCATCTATTCTTGATGATTTTCTCACAAATTTTGGCTATAGTGCTTGTTAGTGATACTGGCCTATAGTTGGTAGGTTCTCCCTTGTTTCCTCCTTTATATATTGGTACAATGTTAGCATTTTTCCAGTCATTAGGTATCTTTCCCTCCTTGAGTGAGCTATTTATTATGATGTGTATTTTGTCCGTTAGCTCTTCTTTGCCTTCTTTTAGAATCCAATTTGCAATTCCGTCCGGGCCATGTGATTTTCTGACGTCCAGTTTTGATAGATGTTCTGATATTTCTTTTTGTGATGTTGTAAATTCCCTCATGTGGGGAGAATGTTTGTTATTATCTACGTCCCAATTTTGTATTTTCTCTCTGGTGAAGACAGATTTAAAGTGGTTGTTCATGACTTCGGACATCTCTAATTCTTCTGTGTATTCTATATTTCCTTGGCGTAGTTTCACTAGTTCCTGTTTGGTTTTAAGTTTACCATTCACATACCGGTAGAATAGCTTGGGTTGATCTTTGCATTTATCTATAATATCCTTCTCATGGTTCCTTTTCTCCTCTCTTCTTACATTAACATACTCATTTCTATAGTTTATATAAGTTTGCCATTTGCTTTTTTTTTTTTTTTTTTTTTGTCTTTTCTCCACCTTTTCCAAGCTTTGTCCCTTCTGTCTTTTGCCTCACTGCATCTTTTGTTGAACCAACATTTAATGTACTCTCTCTCTCGCTTTTGTCTTGGTACATGCCTGTTTACCCCTTCATTGTAATTACCCAACAGTATATTCCATTTCTCTTCCACTGTTGTCTCTTCCATATAGAATTTTTCCCAGTTTGCATTCTGGAAGAATGTCTTTAGTTTTGCAAAGTCTGTTTTGTTGTACATCAATCTTCCTTTCCTATGCTTTTCGCTCCTCTTCATCTCTATTTCTTCCTTTAGTACAGTTTCGATGAGTACATGGTCACTCTTTCCAATTGGTGTCTTGTAGTGGACTTTGTCCACTATTTCAGGTTCCGTTGTAAATAGTAAATCTAGTTTTGATGGTTCTTCATTGTTTCTGTACCTTGTGTTTTCACTGACCCACTGGGTCATTGTGTACTCCATGGTCATGCCTAGCAGTACATTGCCCCACAAGTCATCTCCTCCTCGCACTGTCATGTTGTCCCAACAAATTTCTTTGCAATTGAAGTCCCCCATAATTACAAGGGTACCCTTACGTTTAGTGATTTTCTTGTAAACAGCGACATCAATCAGACAATCTCCATGACATCCTCTGCTCGACTGTCATGGAGATTGTCTGATACATACATGCATATATATATATATATATATATATATATATATATATATATATATATATATATATATATATATATATATAGATATATGTGTGTGTGTGTGTGTGTGTGTGTGTGTGTGTGTGTGTGTGTGTGTGTGTGTGTGTGTGTGTGTACATATATACATATATATACGTATATATATATATATATATATATATATATGTGTGTGTGTGTGTGTATATACATATATATACATATATATATGTATATATTATATATATATATATATATATATATATATATTGAGGTGTGAAGATAGATTGAGTGGTAGGGTGGTGAGTCTAAACGCCAAGAAGCCGTTGAAGTTTTATTACTGATGTTTCGTCCAACTGGGACTTCTTCAGAGTGTACACAAATAAGACAATGGCAACTTATATATTCGCATAGCTCAGCCCGTTCCTCCACGGTCTCGCTTCCGTCTGGCCTCGTGGAGAATTAAGCTGCTTGCTACCCTCGCCAACTTGACAAAACCGTCCCGATGATTGCTACATGGGAGTGAAGTAATGTACGCTGCCTCAATTGTCCTCCTTTCCTTTTTGTCAAGTCCATTATGGAGCACCTCTGGGTTTTTTTTCCAATCCGGCAGGTGGCCAAAGTTGTCGATATGTAACACTAATGAGTTGGGGGTCAGGTGGACTTCGACGTCATTTTTATGTTCCATCCTCCGCTTGTGAATTACTCTGCTGGTTTCGCCATAGTAACTTGCGGGGCAGCTTTTGCATGGGATTCTGTAAACTAAACAATTGTCTTCATCTTTGACTTTGTTTCAAACTTTAGGCGATATTGTGAGAAATAAACTCCTTACATCTTTTGTTGTACCAACACTTTACATATTCTTTTTCTTGTTTTTGTCTTGGAACATACTTTTCCACTCCTTTATAAAAAAAAATTCAAAATATTCCATTTCTCTTCTGTTGTTTCCTCCTTGTGTACTCTTTCCCAGTCAGCTTTTTGAAAGAATTATCTTATTTCATTAAAAAAATCCACATATCAATCTTCCCTTTCTATATTGTTCTTTTTTCCCGTGTATTTTTCCTTATTTAGTTCCTGTTCAACCAATATGTGGTCACTTTTACTAATTGGTGTCTTATATTCAATCTTGTCCACTATTTCGGGTTCCGATGTGGTTATTAGGTTCAGTCACGATGGTTCTTCCTCATTTCTATACCTAGTATTCTCTTGTATTCATTGCGTCATTTTATGTTCTATAATCATATCAAGTAGTACATTTCCCCATAGGTCGTCTCCACCCTTCACTGTCATCTCTTCCCAGCAGATTTCTTTACAATTAAAGTCACCCATTATAACTATTCTTCCTCCATCTTCTATTATCTTATTTAGTGCTATCCTTGTATCTTCTAACATATTTTTGTGTTCTCTCTCTTCCCACGAAGCCGTTTTAGGAGGCAAATAATTTACTACAAAATTCCTGCTCTTCCCATCCCTGTCCTCCACTTCCATTATAATCATCTCTACTCTATTTTTTCCATATGTGACTCCTCACATTTATATCCTTCTTAGTCAGGAACATAATTCCACCCCCTTGTTTTACCTCTCTGTTTCTAATCCAATAATTATATGCACCATGTCCTTCTCTGTTGGGTGGTAGTGGCCCTTTCAATATTGGCTCTACAATTCCCATTATGTCCGGTTCTTGTTCCCTCAGGTAATCATTCAGTTCGTTCAAGCCTGTTATTAAGCCATCTATATTTGTGTAAGACACTTTTAGTTTTCTGCTACTTCCATTGTATTTTCTGTTTCCCTTCCGTTTTTCTCTGCTATGAACCATTTCCTCACTTTCATATCCACTACTCTCCAATAGAATTTCTCTTTGTCTGACTGTTCTTTTCTCTTTTTTCTTAGCTTCTAGTCTTTTTGTTTTCTCATCCTCTTTCTCCTCTTTATTCATTTCTCTTTTTATCCATACCTGTTCATATTGATCACTGTTTGCTAGTTTCCCTGTTTTTGCTAAGATATTCTCTGCTGTCGTTTGTGACCTGAATTTAACCTTAATTGGTCTTGTCTTATCTGTATTGTATTTCCCTATTCTATATATTTCTTCATTTTTTCCCTGTTTCTTGTTCATCTTCTTGAACTACTTCTAATATCTTGTTTACCTGTTCCTTCTCCTCTTTTACTCTTGTAGTCCGATTTGGATTATGCTTCTCTTCCATCCCTAATTTTATTATACATTTATTTTGTCCACTAAGTCTCTTACTATATTCTCCTTCTCTCTCATCACTTTAATAACTGTGTCCTTAGCTTGTTCTTTCATCTGTTGTGTCACTATATCTCTGAATACATTTTTGTTGTTCTCTTGGACTTTTCTCCAACCCTGTGCTTCTTTTGCTATGGACTCTTTATTCTCTTTGTTGTTCCTCTTTAATTCCTCATTCTCATCCTTTAATTCTCTAAACTGTCTTTTTAATTCTTCTATTACTTTAGTTAGGTTTTGATTCTCCTTCTTTAGTTCTTCCAGTTTATCAACTATTTGTGTAACTAGTGTTAACTGGTTAAACCTAACCCCACATGCTTCGTTCATTTTTTTTTTTTTTTTTATAGTTTCTCCTCTAGATTTACTAGTCATGGGAGGTTGTCATCTCCTCCCTCATTAAATCCATACAAACAGTTATCTTCTCTTTCCATTGAGCTGCTATTATCAATATTTCTGCTTTTGACACCTCTGCTCCCCTGTTCCACCTCGTCTGTGTGTTCTCCACAACTTTTATTGACACCCCTTCTAACGTCCGGGGCCCGTTCGCCCCCTTCATCGTTTCCTTCCATTTTCCTCAGTAATCCCTCCCTTTCTCCTTTTCTTCACCCTCCCACTACACCACGAGCTTTCCCTTTCCCTACTAATACAACAAAGGAACTCCCTCGTTGTTGAGATCGACAAAACTTAGAGTTTTCATGGAGTTCCAAACTTCGCTGTCACTTCGACCGACGTGTGTGTGTGTGTGTGTGTGTGTGTGTGTGTGTGTGTGTGTGTGTGTGTGTGTGTGTGTGTGTGTGTGTGTGTGTGTGTGTGTGTGTGTGTGTGTGTGTTTACCTAGTTGTATTTACCTATTTGTATTTTACGGGAAGGAGAGCTATTCTTGTGGTGTCCCGTCTTCATATCTCATTTTATCTAAACTATTTTTAAATTCATGTATTGTTTTTGCACACACCACTTTCTCATCTAACTTGTTCCAAATGTCTATTACTCTGTGAGGAAAGCTGTTCTTTTTCATATCTCTTCTATAGCTGTTTTTCTTGATTTTCTTTCCGTGTCCTCTTGTATTTCTATCATCCCATTTTATTAGAACCTCTCTATCAATGATTTCTATGCCTTTCATGATTCTGTAAATAGCTATCAAATCTCCTCTCTCTCTCTTCTTTGCTCTAATGTCTGTAGCTCAAGTTTTGCTAGTCTCTCTTCATATGATAGTTTTGAGAGTGTTGGTGCCAATTTTGTAATTGCTCTTTGTATTCTTTCAAGTTTTTTTTTTTTTTTTTTTTTTTTTTTTTTACATTTTTTGTACTTGGTGACCACATCGTTGCTGCGTATTCCAATCTTGGTCTTATCAGAGTGATTAGAATTTTCTTCACCATTTCTTCATCCAGGTATGTAAATGCAACTTTGATTGTTCTTATTAAATTATAAGTTTCTCCAAAAATCTTATTTATTTGTTTCTCAGGTGACATATTATTCATAACAATGACTCCCAGGTCTTTCTCATTTTCTACTTTTTTTTCTTCTCCCAATTTATATGATCCTGTTATTCTGTTTTTGTTTTTCTTAATTCCATTATACTACACTTCTTAGTACTGAACCTCATCTCCCACTTCCTACTCCATTCCCATATTTTACTTAGATCACTCTGTAGTGATTCACAACCTTCTTCCGTGTTCACTTTTTTTTAATAGTTTTGCATCATCTGCAAAGAAGCTCATATAGCTTTTAATTTCTTCATCCATATCATTAATATAACAAACATTATTGGGGCCAGAATTGTTCTTTGTGGAACACCACTTATTACTTCATCCCATTTTGAGTGTTTGTCTCTTATCACTACTCTCATTTTTCTTTCTTTCAAAAAGTCTTCCATCCATTTAAGCAGTTTGCCCTGTATTCCTTCTTCACTTTCTAATTTCTTAAGCAACTTCTTATGTGGTACTTCGTCAAAAGCTTTTTTTTTAGGTCTAGAAATGCACAATCAGCCCATCCATCTCCTTCTTGTATTATATCTATTAGCCTTGAATAGAAACATATTAAATTGGTGAAGCATGATCGTCCTTGTCTGAATCCAAATTGCCTTGGATTTAGCACTTTGTTTTCTAAATATTTTACCCATCTACTTTTGATCATTCTTTCACAAATTTTTGTTATTGTACCTGTTAGAGAGACTGGTCTATAGTTGGTAGGGTCTTCTTTATTTCCACATTTATATATAGGTACTATATTTACTTTTTTCCAATCTTTTGGAACTTTTCCTTCTTTCAAGGAACTGTTTATTATGCTATGTATTTTGTCTTCCAGTTCATTCCTGCATTCTTTCAAAATCCAGTTTGCTATTTCATCTGGTCCATGCGATTTTCTGACATCAAGATTACTCCTGTGTTTCATTGTTTCATTCTTTATTAATTCTATTTCTTTCATAGGGGGGACTTTCTCTTTCCATTCAATCTCTTCAGGTTGTATGTTCTCTCTTGTAAACACTGATTTAAAATGCTTGTTCGTAATTTCTGCCATTTCTATTTCCTCTGTGTATTCAACTCCTCCTTGTCTTAATTTCTCTAAATCTTGTTTGTTTTTCAGTCTGTTTTTACAAATCTGTAAAATAGTTTTGGTTGATCTTTACATTTTTCTATGACATCTTTTCATATTTTCTCTTTTCCTCTCCGCACACTTGTACATGTTCATTTCTATAACAAGTATATGTTTTCCATTTTTCAGGTCTTTTGTCTTTCTCCCATCTGGTCCAAGCTTTGTCTCTTTTGTCTTTTAACTCCCTACAACTTTTGTTGTACCAGCTTCATATTCTTTTTCTTGTTTTTGTCTTGGGACATAATTTTCCACTCCTTTTTTTTTGTAGATTTTTGTCAAAATATTCCATTTCTCTTCCACTGTTGTTTCTTCTTTGTATATTTCTTCCCAGTTTTCTTTTTGAAAGAATTCTCTTATTTTATCAAAGTTTGTTTTTTCATACATCATTCTTCCTTTTCTATATTGTTCATTTCTTTTCATGTATTTTTCTTCATTAAGCTCCAGTTCAATCAATATATGGTCACTTTTACTTATTGGTGTTTTATATTCAATCTTGTCCACTATTCTAGGTTCAGATGTAATTGTTAGGTCTAGTCTCGATGGTTCTTCATTTCTATACCTAGTGTTCTCCTGTATCCATTGTGTCATTGTATGGTCAGTAATCATCTCAAGTAGAGCGTTTCCCCATGAGCCGTCTCCACCCTTTACTGTCATCTCTTCCCAGCAGATTTCTTTGCAATTAAAGTCGCCCATCATAACTATTCTTCCTCCATCTTCCATTATTTTATTTAATGTTATCTTTGTGTCCTCTAACATACTTTTATGTTCACTCTCTTCCCACGAGGCTGTTTTCGGAGGCACATAAATTATCACAAACTTTCTGCTCTTCTTATCTCTGTCTTCCACTTCGATCATAATCATCTCTACTGTATTCTTTCCATATGTGACACACCTCACGTTTATATCCTTGTTAGTCAGGAACATAACTCCACCCCCTTGCTTTTTCTCTCTGTTTCTAATCCAATAATTATATGCATCATGTCCTACACTATTGGGTGGTAGTGGACCTTTTAATTTTGTTTCTACAATACTCATTATGTCCGGTTCTTTTTCCTTCAAATAACCATTCAGTTCATTCAGTCCAATTATTAACCCATCTATATTTGTGTAAGACACTCTTAGTTTTCTGCCACTTCCATTGTGTTCTCTGTTTCCCTTTTTTTTTTTTTTTTTTTTTGTATGTCGAATTTCCTTAGTTTCATATTCACTACTCTCCAATGGAATCTCTCTTTTTCTGACTCTGTTCTGGTCTCGTTTTTTATCTTAGCTTCAAGTCTTTTTTTTTTTTTCTTTCTTTTAATTTTTCTTCCTCTCTTTCCTCTTTATTCATTTCCCTTTTTATCCATACCTTTTTATATTGTTCACTTGTTGCTAGTTTCCCTGTTTTGGATAAGATATTCTCTGCCGTTGTTTGTGACCTGAATTTAATCTTAATTGGTCTGGTCTTATCTGTACTATACTTTACGAGCCTGAACTTTTCTTCGATTTGTTTCATTATTTCTGGTTCATATTCCTGAACTAATTGTAGTAAACTGCTTACTTTTTCATTTTCCTCGTGGATTCTTGTGGTTCTATCTGGGTTATGTTTCTCTTCCATTCCTAATATAATTATACATTTCTTTTTGTCTGCTGAATCTCTTACAATATTCTCCTTCTGTCTCATCACTTTGATAACTGAGTCTTCAGTTTGTTATTTCGTTTGCTGTTTAATTATATCAGAAAATGCAACTTTACTATTTTCTTGTATCTTCCTCCACCCCTCTGCCTCTTTTGCTATTGTTTCTGTATTGTCTTTATTGTTCCTTTTTAATTCTTCATTCTCCACTTTTACTTCTCTTAACTGTCTTTTTAGTTCTTCTATTTCATCAGTTAAGTTTTTGTTCGCCTTCTCTAGTTCTTCCAATTTTTCAAACCTCTCGGCAATTTTTGACATTTTGCCGAACCTAATCTCCCAATGTTCAGTCATTTGTTCAAGTTTTTCCTCCAGTTTTGTCAGTCGGGGGAGGTTGATATCCGCTGCCCCCTCATTAAATCCTTGGAAAATATTATCCTCACCTTCCATTGAACTGCTCTTATCTATGTTTCTAATATTTACAATTTTGTTAGTCCCATCATCGAAATCCAAGTCATCAGTTCGGCGTTTGTTTACAAGCCGTCTGGCCTCTTGGACCAAGTCCTCCCCTTCCTCATTTCCTTCCATTTCCCTCAATATCCCTTCCCTTCTTCTCTATCACTTCCCCACTATTCCACGAGCACTCCCCTTCCCTATAAATACAAAAAGGCACTTCCTGGACGTTGAGATCCACGTAGATTTTCCTTTTTCCTCGGAACACCAATTCTCGCCGTCCATTCGACGAAAGGGTGTGTCCACCTCGGATCTGCTGCAGTCTCTGTCGAGACAGCCAGACACCACCCTACGGCAGTGAGCTCAGAGCTCATTATTTGCCGATCTCTGGGTAGGTCTGAGACCACTCACACACCACACACCGGGACAGCAAGGTCACAACTCCGTGACTAACGTCCCGTACCTACTCACTGCTAGGTGAACAGGGGTTACACGTGAAAGGAGACAAACCCAACTTATCTCCGCCTGGCCGGGGAATCGAACCCCGGTTCTCTGGCTTGTGAGGCCAGTGCTTTTACCAATCCGCCACCGAGCCGTGTGTGTGTGTATGTGTGTGTGTGCGTGTGTGTGTGTGTGTGTGTGTGTGTGTGTGTGTGTGTGTGTGTGTGTGTGTGTGTGTGTGTGTGTGTGTGTGTGTGTGTGTGTGTGTGTGTGTGTGTGTGTGTGTATTTACCTAGTTGTATTTTACGGGAAGGGGAGCTATGCTCGTGGTGTCCCGTCTTCATATCTCATTTTATCTAAACTATTTTTAAATTCATGTATTGTTTTTGCACACACCACTTTCTCATCTAACTTGTTCCAACTGTTTATTACTCTGTGAGGAAAGCTGTTCTTTTTCAAGTCTCTTCTATAGCTGTCTTTTTTTATTTTCTTTCCGTGTCCTCTTGTATTTCTGTCATCCCATTTTATCAGATTCTCTCTATCAGTAATTTCTATGCCTTTCATGATTCTGTAAATAGCTATCAAATCTCCTCTCTCTCTTCTTTGCTCTAGTGTCTGTAGTTCAAGTTTTTCTAGTCTCTCTTCATATGATAGTTTTGAGAGCGTGGGTGCCAGTTTTGTAATTGCTCTTTGTATTCTTTCAAGTTTTTTTATACATTTTTTTGTACTTGGTGACCATATCGTTGCTGCATATTCCAATCTTGGTCTTATCAGGGTGATTAGGATTTTCTTCACCATTTCTTCATCCAGGTATGTAAATGCAACTTTGATTGTTCTTATTAAATTATAAGTTTCTCCAAAAATCTTATTTATATGTTTCTCAGGTGACATATTATTCATAACAATGACTCCCAGGTCCTTCTCATTTTCTACTTTTTTTATTCCTTCTTCTCCCAATTTATATGATCCTGTTATTCTGTTTTTGCTTTTTCCAAATTCCATTATACTACACTTTTTTGCATTGAACTCCATCTCCCACTTCCTACTCCATTCCTGTACTATATTTAGATCTCTCTGTAGTGATTCACAATCTTCTTCAGTTTCCACTCTTTTCAGTAGTTTTCCATCATCTGCAAAGAAGATCATATAGCTTTCTATTCCTTCATCCATATCATTAATATATATAGCAAACATTATTGGGGCCAGTACTGTTCCCTGCGGAACACCGCTTATTACTTCATCCCATTTTGAGTGCTGGTTTCTTATCACTACTTTAATTTTTCTTTCTTGCAAAAAGTCTTCCATCCAATTTAGTAGTTTTCCCTGTATTCCTCCTTCAGTTTCTAATTTCTTAAGCAACTTCTTATGTGGTACTTTGTCAAAAGCTTTCTTTAGGTCTAGAAATGCACAGTCCGCCCATCCATCTCTTTCTTGTATTATATCTATTAGCCTTGAATAGAAACATATTAAATTGGTGACGCATGATCGTCCTTGTCTGAATCCAAATTGCCTTGGATTTAGCACTTTGTTTTTTTCTAAATATTTTACCCATCTACTTTTGATAATTCTTTCACAAATTTTTGCTATTGTACTTGTTAGAGAGACTGGTCTATAGTTTGTAGGTTCTTCTTTATTTCCTCCTTTATATATAGGTACTATATTTGCTTTTTTCCAATCTTCTGGAACTTTTCCTTCTTTCAAGGAACTGTTTAGTATGCTATGTATTTTGTCTGCCAGTTCATTCCTGCATTCTTTCAGAATCCAGTTTGCTATATCATCTGGTCCATGCGATTTTCTGACATCAAGATTACTCAAGTGTGTCAATATTTCATTCTTTGTTACTTCTATTTCTTCCATAGGGGGGACTTTCTCTTTCCATTCAATCTCTTCAGATTGTATCTTCTCCCTTGTAAACACTGATTTAAAATGTTTGTTCATAATTTCCGCCATTTCCATTTCCTCAGTGTATTCAACTCCCTCTTGTCTTAATTTCTCCAAGTCTTGCTTGTTTTTCAGTTTATTGTTTACAAATCTGTAGAATAGTTTTGGTTGATCTTTACACTTTTCTATGACATCTTTTTCATATTTTCTCTTTTCCTCTCTGCACGTTTGTACATATTCATTTCTATAACCGGTATATATTTTCCATTTTTCAGGTCTTCTGTCTTTTTTCCATCTGGTCCAGGCTTTGTCTCTTTTGTCTTTTAGCTCCCTACAACTTTTGTTGTACCAGCATTATACATGTTCATTTTCTTGTTTTTGTCTTGGGACATACTTTTCCACTCCTTTTTTGTAAATTTTTGTCAAAATATTCCATTTCTCTTCCACTGTTGTTTCTTCATTGTATATTTCTTCCCAGTTTTCTTGTTGAAAGAATTATTTTATTTTATCAGTTTGTTTTTTCATACATCATTCTTCCTTTTCTATATTGCTCATTTCTTTTCCTATATTTTTCTTCATTAAGTTCCAGTTCAATCAATATGTGGTCACTTTTACTTATTGGTGTTTTATATTCAATCTTGTCCACTATTCTAGGTTCAGATGTAATTATTAAGTCTAGTCTCGATGGTTCTTCATTTCTATACCTGGTGTTCTCCTGTATCCATTGTGTCATTGTATGGTCAGTAATCATCTCAAGTAGAGCGTTTCCCCATGAGCCGTCTCCACCCTTTACTGTCATTTCTTCCCAGCAGATTTCTTTGCAATTAAAGTCGCCCATCATAACTATTCTTCCTCCATCTTCCATTTTTTTTATTTAATGTTATCTTTGTGTCCTCTAACATACTTTTATGTTCACTCTCCTCCCATGAGGCTGTTTTCGGAGGCACATAATTTATCACAAATTTTCTGCTCTTCTTATCTCTGTCTTCCACTTCTATCATAATCATCTCTACTGTATTCTTTCCATATGTGACACACCTCACGTTTATATCCTTCTTAGTCAGGAACATAACTCCACCCCCTTGCTTTTTCTCTCTGTTTTTAATCCAATAATTATATGCATCATGTCCTACAATGTTGGGTGGTAGTGGTCCTTTTAATTTTATTTCTACAATTCCCATTATGTCCGGTTCTTTTTCTTTCAAATAATCATTCAGCTCATTCAATCCTGTTATTAATCCATCTATATTTGTGTAAGACACTCTTAGTTTTCTGTCACTTCCATTGTGTTCTCTGTTTCCCTTTTGTTTTTATCTTGTATGTCGAACTGCCTTAGTTTCATATTCACTACTCTCCAATAGAATCTCTCTTTCTCTGACTCCGTTCTGTTCTCGTTTTTTTCTTAGCTTCAAGTCTTTTCTGCTTTTCTTCCTCTCTTTCCTCTTTATTCATTTCCCTTTTTATCCATACCTTTTTATATTGTTCACTTGTTGCTAGTTTCCCTGTTTTGGATAAGATATTCTCTGCCGTCGTTTGTGACCTGAATTTAATCTTAATTGGTCTGGTCTTATCTTTACTATACTGTCCGAGCCTGAATTTTTCCTCAATTTCCTTCATAATTTCTGGTTCATCTTCCTGAACTAATTGTAGTAAACTGCTTACTTTTTCATTTTCCTCATTGGTTCCTGAGGTTCTATCTGGGTTATGTTTCTCTTCCATTCCTAATATAATTATACATTTCTTTTTGTCAGCTAAGTCTCTTACTATATTCTCCTTCTGTCTCATCACTTTAATAACTGAGTCTTCAGTTTGTTCTCTCATTTGCTGTTTAATTATATCAGTAAATGCAACTTTACTGTTTTCTTTTATCGACTTCCATCCCTCTCTGTTTTCTTTACTATTCCTCTTCAATTCCTCATTCTCCACATTTACTTCTTTTAACTGTCTTTTCAGGTTTTCTATTTCATCAGTTAAGTTTTTGTTCGCCTTCTCTAGTTCTTCCAATTTTTCAACCCTCCGTATAATATTGTTAACATGACCGAACCTACGCTCCAAGTCCTCGATCATCTTATCGACCTTCTCTTCTAGTCTTGTCAGTCGGGGGGGGGTGTCCCCCCACCCTCTTTAAATCCCTGGAAAATATTCTCATCACTTTCTACTGTATTGCTCTTATCTATACTTCTAATCTCTACATTTTTATTAGACATTTCGTCGTCGTCGGGGGCCCGTTTGTTTACCTTTCGCCTGTCTGTCTGGGCCAAGTCTACTCCTTCCTCATTTCCTTCCATTTCCCTCAGTAATCCCTCCCCTTCTCCTCTTTCCCTACTTTCCTACTACCCCACGAGCAATTCCCCCCCACCCTGTAAATACAATAGGCACTTCTCTTTGCGTTGGGATCCACAAAACTTCAATTTTCTTCAGAACGTCTTCTAAGCCGTCCGTTCGTTGAAGTGTGTGTGTGTGTGTGTGTGTGTGCGTGTATTATATATATATATATATATATATATATATATATATATATATATATATATACATATATATATATATATATATATATATATATAGTGTAATACACACAAATCTAAATACATCTAATTGGAAATAAAGTATATAAAGTCAGAACTGTATATAAATTTGAGGCTAGGTATGATAAGCAAAAAATGAAGAATGGGAGACGGGATCCACCGAGCGTTGCTTCTTTCCTATATACTACAATTAAGTAAATACACGTTTAACTCCGTGTCTTTTTCCGTTGCAAATCATGTTTACGTTTTAGAAATCGTCTGCTGTTGAGACCTAAAAGCTACACGTCAGGGGTGAAGAAAATGTGGGCGGACACATTATTCATCGTTTTCATATCCATATGCACCGCTTTCTTTGGTGAAGGTATTTTAGAGATGTTTTATGTTTTTTTCTCTGTGAATGCAGGGTCAGGTAGTTTTTTTTAGTTAGTATTCTGGTTTATATCTGTAAAGTAGTCCATGCACCCTGATCCTCCGTGTTCTTCTAATCATCTAATGGTTTATAAGAATAAAGTAATTCATAAAACAGTTCACAGTTTGTATTTGATTTAGAATTATATTTTTGGGTCAGAGGCTTTATAATTTATTTCTGGTGCACTTTCTGTGATTTTTGTTATTATATTTTTTTCTTTTCATTTTTGAGATATATTTTGTTTTAGATTTATAATAAAATAATCACAACTCAGTTGCTTCAAGGAAATAATCATAATGATAACTCCATTGGTTATGGATAAATATGAACCATTTGATACAAGGTGCTCCAGAACAGGAAAAGAGTAGTCAGTAGGTCATGCTTGTTAGAATGTCAAAAAGATCTCTCCTAGAATGTAAATGTGACTTTCACCAACATGTGGATTAGTTTTAAGCATGTCATTTTGGTTCTTGATTAGTTTGGGTGGTGATATCTCTGTTAGATTGATATCTTGGGAAGTCTGGTGAAGTACAGATGTTGGACATCTGTTGTGGAATGCCTGTTTTGTGACCTAATTGTGGATATTTTTTATATAGAGATATTGTCAGGTGCTAGACCAGATAATTGTATGTGAATGATTATATTGCAATTACTGGGCTATGTTTGTATAATGTATGAGGGGTCTGTGGGTTTGAGGGCTCAAACCTATATAACATAAAAATATAGAAATAATAAATTTGTAAATTATAATACATCAACATAATATGTTATTCTTGGTGGAAATCAGTAACAGAAAATATGGACAATTTATAGTTTCACCCAACCATAGAATTTGATATGTGGCTTATGTGTTTCTGGTGAGAAATGTTGTGATATGAACGATGGTGTACATCATTTCTGTCGCAAATGCGTACTTTTGAAGTAATTAAGTATTGAAGTTATGCACTTATGCCTACATCTCCCAAACGATCTGGGGGGACGTGTGGGAAATCGGGGTTTTTGGGTGGGGGAGACTAATAAATGGAGTAATGTGCGTTGCAAAACAGGTATAAAATGAACAAAAACACTTAAAAATATAAAAAATAAAAATCACATTTTAGGTCCGGAGTCCAGCGGTAGCCATCTTTGTGTTTACCAACGATTCGAAAAATGTCTCGCTAAATATGTTACACTTAGCGAAGTCCACTCCAGCCACGCAAGACTTCCTAACCGTAAACTAATGTTACCTCTGTTAGGTTAGGTTAGTTTAGTTTACTTTACTTTACGGTTACCAAGTCTTGCGCGATCGGCTGCCCTCAATCTAGCGCTTCTACTCACAAATACTTACAATCGTTAGTAAACAAACATGGCGCTGCGCGCGGTACCCACCAATTTGGGATATTTTTGCTTTTTATGGGTTTCTTTAGTCTTCTTCGTTTTACACCTGATTGGCAACACGCATTACTCCATTTATTAGTCTCCCCCACCCAAAAACCCCGATTTCCCACATGTCTCCCCAGATCGTTTGGGAGATGTAGGCAGAAGTGCATAACTTCAATACTAAATTACTTCAAAAGTACGCATTTGCGACGGAAATGATGTACTGAAAATATTGCAAAAAGATCTACACAAACATAGCCACTTCGGCTGCTTGAGATGCCATCTTTGTTTTGGTAAATACAGAGGTGGAAAAAATTAAAGTATGATAAATTCATCTATTCTAACATAACCAAACCTACCTACCTAACCTAATCTCCATACCTAACTTCACCTACCTACTTAACCTAACTTGCATTTAATAATGTAGTACCTGTAATTCTAGAGGTGATCAGAGTCATTGTTGTCTTCAACCTCTGAATCTATCAAAAGAAAGATGGGAGTCAACACAACTTCGTTTGTTTGTGCATGGCTTTGAGCAATGTTTTCTGTTCTTGATTTTTGCCAAGAAAAATATTTATTATGTTGATGTATTATAATTTACAAAATTAGTATTTAATTTTCTAATGCTACATTGTATGTATGTGCACTGCTAAAGAAATACCTCTGTTTTGTGTATGGAGTGAAGTGCACATGCAAATGGAGTAAAGTGTGTATGTATTTATATATCATAAGATGGTGAGGAGCCTATGCCATAAGGTGCATAGTTGCTTTCAAAGCCATTACCCTCTGTACCTCGACTGTATCAGTCACTGCTGGGAATCAGAGTGGAGTGTGGAATTAAACCCACAATGAAGCAAATGACAGATTTAGAATTTAGAAATCACTAAGGTGTTTTCAATAATTACACTAAATTCCTTGTATTTATACAGAACACAGGAAAAAAGTTGAGTCAATTGATTGTATAGTTGGAAAAAAAAACAGTAAAAACTGACAGTGTATACATAAATTCTGTATATTTCTTTCCAGGTCTAACATGGCTTTTGGTGTATCGGACAGAGAAGTACCAGAAACTAAAAGCAGAAGTTGAAAGACAGTGTAAAAGATGTAAGTAGAGCAACATCTGTTGAGTAACTGGTATGTAGTCATAACTTGTACATTTGAATTTGTCTTGCATATTTCTTAAATGTGCTCTTGCCATTATTTAGAAGCAAGAATTATGTGAGAAAAGGTACTCTTCAAGGATCCACAGTTATATGCATGTTCCTCGCATCATCCTTTTACCTGTTAGCTTAGCCTCATAAAAGAGGTCTATTTTAATGATATACAAACAAAATATACTCTCCCTCAACACTCTATGCCTAGAGGTTTATTCCTATGAATATGTACATTTGTGTTACATACTATTCATCTGAAATTTGTCCAAAATATAGTTAAAAGAATATGTGCTTCCTATCCAAGAAACTGGTGGTGGATAGGCTTGAATATCTTAATTGTTTCCATATACCATTGCTAACCATTACGATATAACACGCATGAAACATGAACCACATGCATACAAGGTGTCAGCAGGCACTGGCGTTTTGCAATACCTCCAATCATGCTGACCTCCATATTTCCAAAATGTAAACACCTGACTCAAACATACATCACACATCATGCCACCACCCAATGGAAAGATACAGAAACAAATACATAGTGTCACCAGACAGATCATTAACCATTTCCGTATACCTGCCAAACTACATAATTATAACTGCAAACCATACATCATCTTGTGACACATTCACTAATACTAAATACTTTGCAATGCAGCTAACAAACAAATAGTATTGTATAAATCCCAAACCTATGATCTATTTGTTAACCTACACCAAATATGCAAATGTAGGCATATTCACATATATATGCGGCAACTGTGTCACCACAGAGAGGGGAGAACTCTCCCTCCAAGGGAGTACCTGGGGACTCCCCAAAGGTGATCACATCCCCATGCTGCAAATATCTCATTACAAATAAACAAGAATGTCTGAAAAGGCTTTATGTTCCCTACCACAGGTGTAGCTTTTCACAGGTTACATTAATGACTTTAACACCTATGTCATTAGAGATAAAACTCTCTGCAGGGTCTCCTATATTGAAGATCTTGTATGAAAGATGTGACTAATAGCAGCTCACACACCTAGTAACAGGACCCACTGCCAATTGGTATGCCCCTGGTGGCAAATAGAGAATTTTCTTAGATATGAGGTATTGCCATAATGTTAGCATGGACCATATGGTACCTAAAAACAGAGAGGGCTCCACCAGGTATTTAGAATAAGGTGGCACCAAAGAAATATCTCACCAGAAATTAGGTGGCAAAGTGAGATTACTGCCACCATCTCTCAGATCAACCATGAATTATACAGCCAGTGTAAAACTGAGTGTTTCCTGTGGAACCATCATCTAAAAGTTCAGCTCTCTTGCATCTTGTGTTTGTGGGCTGTGTGCCCCTGAGTGTGATTAAGCACTGTCCAAATAGATCAAAGTCTTTGACAATAAACAACCTGAAGAAGATAGGTATCTACATCTACAATGTGAGATCCTTCGAGAGTTTGATATAAGAAATGAGATCAGGTGAGGCATAGTGGGACCTGGTGAAGTCCAAAGGAAGAAAGCACATGCAACTACAAGATTGTCACCACCTGTTCTGCTTTAGAAGAAGGAAAGATCCAATGGGATAGAATTGTTGATAGATTGAAAGGTTGCTGGTAATATAGTGAAATTCAGTAGTGTATCAGATAAGATACCTTGGATTATGATGAGGCTGTGTAAAAGGTACACTATCAATAATACAGGTATATGGACCAACTTCACAGAGTTTAGACAGTGAAACTGAGCTTATGTGTGATTATGTAAGCCAGATAATGGATCAAGTAAAAGAAATAGAACATTTCCTTATTCTGTTTTTGTGGTACTTGATCCTTGAATAACTGTTGCTTCTGGACATTTCCTCCTTATGCAGTCAGTTTCACATGTATGTTATATGGAGGTGGATGACTTAATGGTTTGATACACCATTTCATTGGTGCTAGTCTTGAGCACCTGAACAAAAATCTTGGAAGAGTCACTGGTCAGCTGTACAACCTTGTGACTGGCTCTCCACATTGATAATGGTTGTCCATTGATTTTCCTTTCTTCTGCATTGTTTAATGATAAACTGTGGGAATTTCAGTTTTGCAAACACTTCCTCAATGTATTGGCATTCTTCATCTTTTGTGGATATCTTTCTAAATTCCATATCTGGGTTGGACTACATGGATGACAAAGTGTAGTTTAAGTAAAATTAATATATATTTATATAATTTATTCAACCTACCTCTGCAGGAATAATTATCATAAAGTAGCATATCCCTAAAATAGGTGGAGTTTTCCTGAGGCCAGGGATAACCCCCCTCCCCCAACTCAAAATTGTTTATTGGGAAAACTTATTTGAAATATGTGGCCATTTTAGGAATTCAATCCTGATAACTCAAGAACTATTTCCATATATATATGAACAACCACAATGCTCTTTAATTCTAAGCCATCAACATCGGGAGGCCTAATGGAGGCTTAGAATTAAAGTGCATTGTGGTTGTTAAAATGTATCTCTAATGACTGGGACCCATTCAGTATTGTACATATATATATATATATATATATATATATTCACACACACACACACACACTTCAACGAATGGACGGCTTAGAAGACGTTCTGAAGAAAATTGAAGTTTGTGGATCCCAACGCAAAGAGAAGTGCCTATTGTTTTTACAGGGTGGGGGGGAAATTGCTCGTGGAGTAGTGGGAACGTAGGGAAAGAGGAAAAGGGGAGGGATTACTGAGGGAAATGGAAGGAAATGAGGAGGGAGTAGACTTTGCCCAGCCAGACAAGCGGAAGGTAAACAAAAGACTGAGCGAGGATCAAATGTCTAATAAAAATGTAAAGATTAGAAGTATAGAGAGGAGCAATACAGAAGAAAGTGACGAGAATATGTTCCAAGGATTTAAAGAGGGTGGGGGGGACACAACCCCCCCCCCGACTGATAAGACTAGAGGAGAGAGTTGATAAGGTGATCGAGGACTTGGAACGTAAGTTAGGTAATGTAGACTCCATTTTCCAGAGAATTGAAAGGTTGGAACAACTAGAGAAGGCTAACAGAAACTTAACTGAAGAAATAGAGGACCTAAAAAGACAGTTAGGAAATGTAAAGGAGGAGAATGAGAAATTGAAGAAGAATAGTAATGAAAATAGAGAGAAAATAGCTACAGAAGTTAAAAATTGGAGAATAACTCAAGAAGGGAATAAGGTTTCATTCACTGACATAGTCAAACAGCAATTGAAAGAACATAATGAAGACTCGGTTATTAAAGTGATGAGACAGAAGGAGAATATAGTAAGAGAATTAGCTGACAAAAAGAAATGTATAATTATATTAGGAATGGAAGAGAAACATAACCCAGATAGAACCGCAAGAATCAAGGAGGAAAATGAAAGAGTAAGCAGTTTATTAAAATTAGTCCAGGAAGATGAACCAGAAATTATAAAGGAAATTGTGGAAAAATTCAGACTCGGAAAATATAGTACAGATAAGACCAGACCAATTAAGATTAAATTCAGGTCACAAATAACGGCAGAGAAAATTCTATCCAAGACAGGGAAACTAGCAACAAATGATCAATATAAAAAGGTATGGATAAAAAGAGAAATGAATAAGGAGGAAAGAGAGGCAGAAAAGCGGAAAAGAATTGAAGCTAAGGCAAAAAACGAGGAAAGAACGGAGTCAGAGAAAGAGAGATTCTATTGGAGAGTAGTGAACATGAAAATAAAGCAGTTCGACATACTAAAGAAAAACATAAGGGAAACAGAGAACACAATGGAAGTGGCAGAAAACTAAGAGTGTCTTACACAAATATAGATGGATTGATAACAGGATTGAATGAACTGAATGATTATTTGAAAGAAAAAGAACCGGACATAATGGGAATTGTAGAAACAAAATTAAAAGGCCCACTACCACCCAACAGTGTAGGACATGATACATACAATTATTGGATTAGAAACAGAGAGAAAAAACAAGGGGGTGGAGTTATGTTCCTGATTAAGAAGGATATAAACGTGAAAGGTGTCATATATGGAAAGAATACAGTAGAGATGATTATGATAGAAGTAGAAGACCGAGATAAGAAGAGCAGAAAATTTGTGATCAATTATGTGCCTCCGAAAACAGCCTCATGGGAGGAGAGTGAACATAAAAGTATGTTAGAGGACACAAAGATAGCATTAACTAAAATAATGGAAGACGGAGGAAGAATAGTTATGATGGGCGACTTTAATTGCAAAGAAATCTGCTGGGAAGAAATGACAGTAAAGAGTGGTGATGACTCATGGGGAAATGCTCTACTTGAGGTGATTACTGACCATTCAATGACACAATGGATACAAGAGAACACTAGGTATAGAAATGAAGAAGAACCATCGAGGCTAGACTTAATAATTACATCTGAACCTAGAATAGTGGACAAGATTGAATATAAAACACCAATAGGTAAAAGTGACCACATATTGATTGAACTGGAACTTAACGAAGAAAAATATATGAAAAGAAATGAACAATATAGAAAAGGAAGAATGATGTATGAAAAAACAAACTTTGATAAAATAAGAGAATTCTTCCAACAAGAAAACTGGGAAGAAATATACAAAGAAGAAACATCAGTGGAAGAGAAATGGAATATTTTGACAAAAATTTACAAAAAAGGAGTGGAAAAGTATGTCCCAAGACAAAAACAAGAAAAAGAATATGTAAAATGCTGGTACAACAAAAGTTGTAGGGAGTTAAAAGACAAAAGAGACAAAGCCTAGACCAGATGGAAAAAAGACAGAAGACCTGAAAAATGGAAAATATATACTGGTTATAGAAATGAATATGTACAAAAGTGCAGAGAGGAAAAAAGAAAATATGAAAAAGATGTTATAGAAAAGTGTAAAGATCAACCAAAACTATTCTACAGATTTGTAAACAATAAACTGAAAAACAAACAAGACTTGGAGAAATTAAGACAAGGAGGAGTTGAATACACTGAGGAAAGGGAAATGGCAGAAATTATGAACAAACATTTTAAATCAGTGTTTACAAGGGAAAATATACAACCTGAAGAGATTGAGTGGAAGGAAAAAGTCCCCCCTATGGAAGAAATAGAAGTAACAAAGAATGAAATATTGACACACTTGGGTAATTTTGATGTCAGAAAATCGCATGGGCCAGATGAAATAGCAAACTGGATTCTGAAAGAATGCAGGAATGAACTGGCAGACAAAATACATAGCATAATAAGCAGTTCCTTAAAAGAAGGAAAAGTTCCAGAAGATTGGAAAAGAGCAAATATAGTGCCTATATATAAAGGAGGAAATAAAGAAGAACCTACCAACTATAGACCAGTCTCTCTAACAAGTACAATAGCAAAAATATGTGAAAGAATTATCAAAAGTAGATGGGTAAAATACTTGGAAAAAAACAACGTACTAAATCCTAGGCAATTTGGATTCAGACAAGGACGATCATGCGTCACCAATTTAATATGTTTCTATTCAAGGCTAATAGATATAATACAAGAAAGAGATGGATGGGCTGATTGTGCATTTCTAGACCTAAAAAAAGCTTTTGACAAAGTACCACATAAGAAGCTGCTTAAGAAATTAGAATATGAAGGAGGAATACAAGGTAAATTGCTAAATTGGATGGAAGACTTTTTGCAAGAAAGAAAAATGAGAGTAGTGATAAGAGATCAGCACTCAGAATGGAATGAAGTAATAAGCGGTGTCCCGCAGGGAACAGTTCTGGCCCCAATAATGTTTGCTATATATATTAATGATATGGATGAAGGAATTGAAAGCTATATGAGCTTCTTTGCAGATGATGCAAAATTACTGAAAAGAGTGAAAACTGAAGAAGATTGTGAATCACTACAGAGAGATCTAAATAAAGTACAAGAATGGAGTAAGAAGTGGGAGATGGAGTTCAATACAAAAAAGTGTAGTATAATGGAATTTGGAAAAAGCAAAAACAGAATAACAGGATCATATAATTTGGGAGAAGAAGGAATAAAAAAGAGTAGAAAATGAGAAGGACCTGGGAGTCATTGTTATGAATAATATGTCACCTGAGAAACATATAAATAAGATTTTTGGAGAAACCTATAATTTAATAAGAACAATCAAAGTGGCATTTACATACCTGGATGAAGAAATGGTGAGGAAAATCCTAATCACCCTGATAAGACCAAGATTGGAATATGCAGCAACGATATGGTCACCAAGTACAAAAAAATGTATAAAAAAACTTGAAAGAATACAAAGAGCAATTACAAAATTGGCACCAACACTCAAAACTATCATATGAAGAGAGACTACAAAAACTTAAACTACAGACACTAGAGCAAAGAAGAGAGAGAGGAGATTTGATAGCTATTTACAGAATCATGAAAGGCATAGAAATTACTGATAGAGAGAATCTGATAAAATGGGATGACAGAAATACAAGAGGACACGGAAAGAAAATAAAAAAAAGACAGCTATAGAAGAGATTTGAAAAAGAACAGCTTTCCTCACAGAGCAATAGACAGTTGGAACAAGTTAGATGAGAAAGTGGTGTGTGCAAAAACAATACATGAATTTAAAAATAGTTTAGATAAAATGAGATATGAAGACGGGACCCCACGAGCATAGCTCCCCTTCCCGTAAAATACAACTAGGTAAATACAACTAGGTAAATACACACTTTCAACGAATGGACGGCTTGAAGAACATTCTGAAGAAAAGTGCAAATTGTGGATCCCAACGCAAAGAGAAGTGCCTTTTTGTATTTGCAGGGTGGGGGGAAATTGCTCGTGGGGTAGTGGGAAAGTAAGGAAAGAGGAGAAGGGGAGGGATTACTGAGGGAAATGGAAGGTAATGAGGAAGTAGAGGACTTGGTCCAAATAGACCGCCGTAAAGTAAACAAAAGACCACAAGACGAGCTGGAGGACGACGGAATGTCTAATAAGAATGTAAAGATTAGAAGTATAGATAGGAACAATACAGTAGAAAGTGATGAGAATATTTTCAAGGGATTTAAAGAGAGTGGGGGGGACACAAACCCCCCCCCCCCGACTGACAAGACTAGAGACGAAGGTTGATAAGGTGATCGAGGACTTGGAGAGTAGGTTAGGTCATATGAACACCATTTTACAAAGGGTTGAAAGATTGGAAGAACTGGAAAAGGCGAATAAAAACTTAACTGATGAAATAGAAGACCTAAAAAGACAGTTAAAAGAGGTAAAGGTGGAGAATGAGGAATTGAAGAAGAATAGTAAAGAAAACAGAGAAACAATAGCTAAAGAAAGTAAAAATTGGAAGAAAACCCAAGAAGGAAATAAGGTTTCATTCACTGACATAGTCAAACAGCAATTGAAAGAACATAATGAAGACTCAGTTATTAAAGTGATGAGACAAAAGGAGAATATAGTAAGGGATTTAGCAGACAAGAAGAAATGTATAATTATATTAGGAATGGAAGAGAAACACAACACAGATAGAACCACAAGAATCAAAGAGGAAAATGAAAAAGTAAGCCAATTACTAGAATCAGTTCAGGAAGAGGAACCACAAATTATGAAACAAATCGAAGAGAAATTTAGACTCGGAAAGTATAGCACAGACAAGACCAGACCAATTAAGATTAAATTCAAGTCACAAACAACGGCAGAGAATATCTTATCCAAAACAGGGAAACTAGCAACAAGTGAACAATACAAAAAGATATGGATAAAAAGAGAAATGAATAAAGAGGAAAGAGAGGAAGAAAAGCAGAAAAGACTGGAAGCTAAGGCAAAAAACGAGAACAGAACGGAGTCAGAGAAAGAGAGATTCTATTGGAGAGTAGTGAACATGAAACTAAGGAAGTTCGACATACAAAAGAAAAACATAAGGGAAACAGAGAACACAATGGAAGTGGCAGAAAACTAAGAGTGTCTTACACAAATATAGATGGATTAATAACAGGATTGAATGAGCTGAATGATTATTTGAAAGAAAAAGAACCGGACATAATGGGAATTGTAGAAACAAAATTAAAAGGCCCACTACCACCCAACAGTGTAGGACATGATGCATACAATTATTGGATTAGAAACAGAGAGAAAAAGCAAGGGGGTGGAGTTATGTTCCTGACTAAGAAGGATATAAACGTGAAAGGTGTCATATATGGAAAGAATACAGTAGAGATGATTATGATAGAAGTGGAAGACAGAGATAAGAAGAGCAGAAAATTTGTGATCAATTATGTGCCTCCGAAAACAGCCTCATGGGAGGAGAGTGAATATAAAAGCATGTTAGAGGACACAAAGATAGCATTAACTAAAATAATGGAAGATGGAGGAAGAATAGTTATGATGGGCGACTTTAATTGCAAAGAAATCTGCTGGGAAGAAATGACAGTAAAGAGTGGTGATGACTCATGGGGAAATGCTCTACTTGAGATGATTACTGACCATTCAATGACACAATGGATACAAGAGAACACTAGGTATAGAAATGAAGAAGAACCATCGAGGCTAGACTTAATAATTACATCTGAACCTGGAATAGTGGACAAGATTGAATATAAAACACCAATAGGTAAAAGTGACCACATATTGATTGAACTGGAACTTAAAGAAGAAAAATATATGAAAAGAAATGAACAATATAGAAAAGGAAGAATGATGTATGAAAAAACAAACTTTGATAAAATAAGAGAATTCTTCCAACAAGAAAACTGGGAAGAAATATACAAAGAAGAAACATCAGTGGAAGAGAAATGGAATATTTTGACAAAAATTTACAAAAAAGGAGTGGAAAAGTATGTCCCAAGACAAAAACAAGAAAAAGAATATGTAAAATGCTGGTACAACAAAAGTTGTAGGGAGTTAAAAGACAAAAGAGACAAAGCCTGGACCAGATGGAAAAAAGACAGAAGACCTGAAAAATGGAAAATATATACTGGTTATAGAAATGAATATGTACAAAAGTGCAGAGAGGAAAAAAGAAAATATGGAAAAGATGTTATAGAAAAGTGTAAAGATCAACCAAAACTATTCTACAGATTTGTAAACAATAAACTGAAAAACAAACAAGACTTGGAGAAATTAAGACAAGGAGGAGTTGAATACACTGAGGAAAGGGAAATGGCAGAAATTATGAACAAACATTTTAAATCAGTGTTTACAAGGGAAAATATACAACCTGAAGAGATTGAGTGGAAAGAAAAAGTCCCCCCTATGGAAGAAATAGAAGTAACAAAGAATGAAATATTGACACACTTGGGTAATTTTGATGTCAGAAAATCGCATGGGCCAGATGAAATAGCAAACTGGATTCTGAAAGAATGCAGGAATGAACTGGCAGACAAAATACATAGCATAATAAGCAGTTCCTTAAAAGAAGGAAAAGTTCCAGAAGATTGGAAAAAAGCAAATATAGTACCTATATATAAAGGAGGAAATAAAGAAGAACCTACCAACTATAGACCAGTCTCTCTAACAAGTACAATAGCAAAAATTTGTGAAAGAATTATCAAAAGTAGATGGGTAAAATACTTGGAAAAAAACAACGTACTAAATCCAAGGCAATTTGGATTCAGACAAGGACGATCATGCGTCACCAATTTAATATGTTTCTATTCAAGGCTAATAGATATAATACAAGAAAGAGATGGATGGGCTGATTGTGCATTTCTAGACCTAAAAAAAGCTTTTGACAAAGTACCACATAAGAAGTTGCTTAAGAAATTAGAATATGAAGGAGGAATACAAGGTAAATTGCTAAATTGGATGGAAGACTTTTTGCAAGAAAGAAAAATGAGAGTAGTGATAAGAGATCAGCACTCAAAATGGAATGAAGTAATAAGCGGTGTCCCGCAGGGAACAGTTCTGGCCCCAATAATGTTTGCTATATATATTAATGATATGGATGAAGGAATTGAAAGCTATATGAGCTTCTTTGCAGATGATGCAAAACTACTAAAAAGAGTGAAAACTGAAGAAGATTGTGAATCACTACAGAGAGATCTAAATAAAGTACAAGAATGGAGTAGGAAGTGGGAGATGGAGTTCAATACAAAAAAGTGTAGTATAATGGAATTTGGAAAAAGCAAAAACAGAATAACAGGATCATATAATTTGGGAGAAGAAGGAATAAAAAAAGTAGAAAATGAGAAGGACCTGGGAGTCATTGTTATGAATAATATGTCACCTGAGAAACATATAAATAAGATTTTTGGAGAAACTTATAATTTAATAAGAACAATCAAAGTGGCATTTACATACCTGGATGAAGAAATGGTGAGGAAAATCCTAATCACCCTGATAAGACCAAGATTGGAATATGCAGCAACGATATGGTCACCAAGTACAAAAAAATGTATAAAAAAACTTGAAAGAATACAAAGAGCAATCACAAAACTGGCACCAACACTCTCAAAACTATCATATGAAGAGAGACTACAAAAACTTAAACTACAGACACTAGAGCAAAGAAGAGAGAGAGGAGATTTGATAGCTATTTACAGAATCATGAAAGGCATAGAAATTACTGATAGAGAGAATCTGATAAAATGGGATGACAGAAATACAAGAGGACACGGAAAGAAAATAAAAAAAGACAGCTATAGAAGAGATTTGAAAAAGAACAGCTTTCCTCACAGAGTAATAGACAGTTGGAACAAGTTAGATGAGAAAGTGGTGTGTGCAAAAACAATACATGAATTTAAAAATAGTTTAGATAAAATGAGATATGAAGACGGGACCCCACGAGCATAGCTCCCCTTCCCGTAAAATACAACTAGGTAAATACAACTAGGTAAATACACACACATTGGTTCCAAAATAGGACGAGAGAATCATATGAGAGGTACAAAGAGAAATAAATCATAAGATAAAGGAGAGCAGATGTGAAATGGGGTAAGAGTATGACAAAAAATTTGGGAAGTAATAAAAAGGTGTTTTGGAAGGAAATTAAGAGAGGAAGGGAGGTGAATCAAGTAGAGAAGAAAAGGTAAAAGGTGCGGATGGAGAGATGATAATGGAAGAGACATCAGTAAAAGGAAGATGGGCAGAGTAATTTAGGGAGTTGCTAAATGTGAACGAGGATAGGGAGGGAAAGGTAGTTGCAGTGAGAAGCACTAAGAAAATGACAATATTGAATGAGGGAAATGGATGGGAAATAAGAAAAGGTGAGGTGAAAGTAGTTATTAAATTGATGTCAGCAGGTAAGGCACTTGGGTTAGGTGGGTGTTATGTGGAGTGTAAAAAAGGTAGAATGATGGTGGACTGACTGGTGAGGTTGTTTAATGTTTGTCTAAAAGAGGGTAGAGTGCAGGAGGACTGGAGGAGTGCATGTATAGTTCCACTTCACAAGGTAAAAGGGGACATGTGTGAGTGTAGTAGTTACAGAGGGATCAGTTTGTTGAGTGTTGTTGGGAGGGTTTTGGTCGAAAGTATTAGAAGAACGGAGTAATTGGTGAGGAACCATGTTGGTTTAGGACAGGTAGGGGTTGCATGGATCAGATTTTTGTGGTAAGGCAGATATTTGAGAAAGCTATAGCAAAAGGCAAGGATTTTTTTGGACCATTGGATTTGGAAAAAGCTTATGACAGGGTAGACAGGAAGGGACTGTGGGAGGTATTGCAGATATATTGGGCAGGAGGAAAACTGTTAAGAGCAGTTGAAAGTTTTTATGAAAGTAGTAAAGCTTGTGTTAGAATTAGAAATGAAGAGAGTGAGTGGTTTCAAGTAAAGGTGGGACTTGACCATGGATGTGTCATGTCACCATGGCTGTTCACTTTATACATGGATGGGGTGATGCGAGAGGAAAATGCAAAGGTAACAGGCCACTGATTGGAAATGGTTAAAGAAAAATGAGAGTTTAGCCAGTTGTTGTTTGTTGACAACACTGCACTTGTAGTAGGATTAGAGGAGAGATTAAGGAAGTTAGTGAGAGCTTGGGAAGGTGTGTGAAAGAAGGAAGTTGAGGATAAATGTGGGTAAAAGTAAGGTGATGAGATATATAAGGGGAGAGGATGGCAGCAAATTGGAAGTGAGTATTAACCACTTCAGTACAATGATGCCTATGTAGATGTCATGAGGCATGTTTGGGTACATGAGGATGCCAGCACCAGCGTCTTGATTATATATTTTTTTGTAGTTGTGCATGAGTTAACACCAGATTCTGTGAACTGGTTTGATCACATTTTCTGTGTTTATTATTACTCAGAGTAAAAGAGAACAAGTAATACAGCATTGACTTAATATTTTATAATGCAAGTAGTTTGATGAATCATACATATGGCAGCCGATACTGGGCACGATAATTTGACTCTTGCCAAAGTGGTTGAGGGAGAAAAACTGGAAGAAGTGGATAGCTTTACATACTTAGGAGGTGAATGTGGCAGGAAAGGGAGTGGAAGTGGAGGTAGAATGTAGATTGAGAGAAGCAAATAAATCCCTTGGAGGATTAAAAAGTGTAATGAGAAATAGAAATTTGGGAGTGGGTGCTAAGAGGAGATTGTATTAAGGGGGGATTGTGCCAACAGTACTGTATGTATATACCTAGTTGTATTTTACGGGAAGGGGAGCTATGCTCGTGGTGTCCCATCTTCATATCTCATTTTATCTAAACTATTTTTAAATTCATGTATTGTTTTTGCACACACTACTTTCTCATCTAACTTGTTCCAAATGTCTATTACTCTGTGAGGAAAGCTGTTCTTTTTCAGATCTCTTCTATAGCTGTCTTTCTTGATTTTCTTTCCGTGTCCTCTTGTATTTCTATCATCCCATTTTATTAGATCCTCTCTATCAATAATTTCTATGCCTTTCATGATTCTGTAAATAGCTATCAAATCTCCTCTCTCTCTTCTTTGCTCTAGTGTCTGTAGCTCAAGTTTTGCTAGTCTCTCTTCATATGATAGTTTTGAGAGTGTTGGTGCCAATTTTGTAATTGCTCTTTGTATTCTTTCAAGTTTTTTTATACATTTTTTTTTGTACTTGGTGACCACATCATTGCTGCATATTCCAATCTTGGTCTTATCAGAGTGATTAGTATTTTCTACACCATTTCTTCATCCAGGTATGTAAATGCCACTTTGATTGTTCTTATTAAATTATAAGTTTCTCCAAAAATCTTATTTATTTGTTTCTTAGGTGACATATTCATAACAATGACTCCCAGGTCCTTCTCATTTTCAACTTTTTTTTATTCTTTCTTCTCCTAATTTATATGATCCTGTTATTCTGTTTTTGCTTTTTCTAAATTCCATTATACTACACTTTGTAGTATTTAACTCTATCTCCCACTTCCTACTCCATTCCCAGACTTTATTTAGATCACTCTGTAGTGACTCACAATCTTCTTCTGTGTTCACTATTTTTAATAGTTTTCCATCATCTGCAAAGAAGCTCATATAACTTTCAATTTCTTCATCCATATCATTGATATATATAGCAAACATTGTTGGGGCCAAAACTGTTCCTTGTGGAACACCGCTTATTACTTCATCCCAATTTGAGTGTTTGTCTCTTATCACTACTCTTTTTTTCTTTCTTTCAAAAAGTCTTCCATCCATTTAAGCAGTTTGCCCTGTATTCCTCCTTCAGTTTCTAATTTCTTAAGCAACTTCTTATGTGGTACTTTGTCAAAAGCTTTTTTTAGGTCTAGAAATGCACAATCAGCCCATCCATCTCCTTCTTGTATTATATTTATTAGCCTTGAATAGATACATAATTGGTGACACATGATCATTCTTGTCTGAATCCAAAATACTTTGGATTTAGCACTTTTTTTTTTTTTTTTTTTTTTTTTTTTTTTCTCTCTAAATATTTTACCCATCTACTTTTGACAATTCTTTTACAAATTTTTGCTGTTGTACTTGTTAGAGAGACTGGTCTATAGTTGGTAGGGGCTTCTTTATTTCCCCCTTTATATGTAGGTACTATATTTCCTCTTTTCCAATCTTTTGGAACTTTTCCTTCTTTCAAGGAACTGTTTATCATTGCTATGTATTTTGTCTTCCAGTTCATTCCTGCATTCTTTCAAAATCCAGTTTGCTATTTCATCTGGTCCATGTGATTTTCTGACATCAAGATTACTCAAGTGTTTCATTATTTCATTCTTTGTTACTTCTATTTCTTTCATAGGGGGGACTTTCTCTTTCCATTCGATCTCTTCAGGTTGTATGTTCTTCCTTGTAATACAAACTCTGATTTAAAATGTTTGTTCATAATTTCCGCCATTTCTATTTCCTGTGTATTCAACTCCTCCTTGTCTTCATTTCTCCAAATCTTGTTTTTCAGTTTGTTGTTTATAAATCTGTAAAATAGTTTTGGTTGATCTTTACATTTTCTATGACATCTTTTTCATATTTTCTCTTTTCTTCTCTGCACACTTGTACATATTCATTTCTATAACAAGTATATATTTTCCATTTTTCAGGTCTTTTGTATTTCTTCCATTTGGCCCAAGCTTTATCTCTTTTGCCTTTTAACTCCCTACAACTTTTGTTGTACCAGCACTTTACATATTCTTTTTCTTGTTTTCGTCTTGGGACATACTTTTCCACTCCTTTTTTATCAATTTTTGTGAAAATATTCCATTTCACTGTTGTTTCCTCTTTGTAAATTCCTTCCCAGTTTTCTTTTTGAAAGAATTCTCTTATTTTATCAAAGTTTGTTTTTTCATACATCATTCTTCCTTTTCTATATTCATTTCTTTTCATGTATTTTTCCTCATTTAGTTCCAGTTCAATCAATATGTGGTCACTTTTACTTATTGGTGTTTATATTCAATCTTTTCCACTATTCTAGCTTCAGATGTGATTATTAGGTCTAGTCTCGATGATTCTTCTTCATTTCTATACCTAGTGTTCTCCTGTATCCACTGTGTCATTGTATGGTCAATAATCATCTCAAGTAGAACATTTCCCCATGGGCCGTCTCCACCCTTTACTGTCATCTCTTCCCAGCAGACTTCTTTGCAATTAAAGTCGCCCATCATAACTATTCTTCCTTCATCTTCCATTATCTTATTTAATGTTATCCTTGTGTCTTTTAACATACTTTTATGTTCACTCTCTTCCCACGAGGCTGTTTTTGGAGGCACATAAATTATCACAAATTTCTGCTCTTCTTATCTCTGTCTTCCACTTCGATCATAATCATCTCTACTGTATTCTTTCCATATGTGACACACCTCACATTTATATCCTTGTTAGTCAGGAACATAACTCCACCCCCTTGTTTTGTCTCTCTCTTTCTAATCCAATAATTATATGCATCATGTCCTACACTGTGGGGTGGTAGTGGACCTTTTAATTTTGTTTCTACAATTCCCATTATGTCCGGTTCTTTTTCCTTCAGATAATCATTCAGCTCATTCAATCCTATTATTAATCCATCTATACAGTATTTGTGTAAGACACTTAGTTTTCTGCCACTTCCATTGTATTCTCTGTTTCCCTTTTGTTTTTCTCTAGTATGTCATATTTCCTTACTTTCATATTCACTACTCTCCAATAGAATTTCTCTTTTTCTGACTCTGTTCTGTTCTCATTTTTTTTTTCTTAGCTTCTTGTCTTTTTATTTTTTCCTCCTGTCTTTCCTCTTTATTCATTTCTCTTTTTATCCATACCTTTTTATATTGTTCACTAGCTGCTAGTTTCCTTGTTTTTGCCAAGATATTCTCTGCCGTCGTTTGTGACCTGAATTTAATCTTAATTGGTCTGGTCTTATCTGTACTATACTTTCCGAGGATATACATCTCTTCAATTTGTTTCATGATTTCAGGTTCATCTCCCTGAACTAATTCTAGTAAAATGCTTACTTTTTATTTTTCTTCATTGATTCTTGTTCTATTTAGGTTATATTTCTCTTCCATTCCTAATATGATTATACATTTCTTTTCATCTGCTAAGTCTCTTACTATATTCTCCTTCTGTCTCATCACTTTAATAACTGAGTCTTCAGTTTGTTCTTTCATTTGCTGTTTTATTATGTCAGTAAATGCAACTTTACTGTTTTCTTGGATTTTTTCCAACCCTGTGCTTCTTTTGCTATGGCCTCTTTATTGTCTTTATTATTCCTCTTTAATTCCTCATTCTCCTCTTTTACTTCTTTTAACTGTCTTTTTAATTCTTTTGTTTCTTTAGTTAAGTTTTTGCTCACCTTCTCTAGTTCTTCCAATTTTTCATCTCCCTTGGCAATTTTGCTATGTTACCAAACCTACTTTCCCAATGTTCAGTCATTGTTTCAAGTTTTTCCTCTAGTCTTGCTAATCGGGGGAGGTTGGTATCCCCCCTTATTAAATCCCTGGAAATTATTATCTTCACCTTCAATTGTGCTGCTTTTATCTATATTTCTAATGTTTACATTTTCGTTAGTCCCTTTGTCTCCAAAATCATCCTCGGTCTTTCTCTTGTTTACAAGACGCCTGGTCTCCTGGACCAAGTCCTCCCCTTCCTCATTTCCTTCCATTTCCCTCAGTAATCCCTCCCCTTCTCCTTTTTTATCACCTCACTACACCACGAGCTTCCCCTTCCCTATAAATACATTAAGGTACTTCCTTGATGTTGAGATCCACGTAGATTTCGCTTTTTCTTCGGAACTCCAATCTTTGCCGTCCATCTGACGAAAGTGTGTGTGTGCGTATGTGTATATATATATATATATATATAATGATAAACTCCACAGCCTCATAACTTGTACATTTTTTGTTCCAGCTAATTTCAAATAATTTAATTTTGCAGAGGGGGTGCCTTTTTTAAAGATACTTCTCAATGAAAACTCATACCTACTAATTGATTCTTGTACCCAATTCTTGCAGTGGAAAAAAAGAAGGAAGCCCATGGGGACAGTATTGACAGACAGCAAAAACGGAAAATTGAGCGGGAAGAAGAGCGGTTGAAAAATAGCAACCGTGATCTTTCTTTAGTGAAAATGAAGAGCATGTTTGCCACTGGCTTTGTCTTCACTGCACTTCTCTCCATGTTCAACTCTATGTAAGCCTCCTTTTTCTTTGGATGGAATTTGATTTGACCCTTTCATCACCATAACACAGAGATTTTCTCCAATAAGAATAAGATAAAATTAGTCATTTGAAGCTAAAACCTCAGCTCAAGCGTCAAACCCTATTTTGACCTTGTTCAAGATGGATGTGACCTTCAGTTAAGATAATTTGGTTGTCACAAAAATAATGCCAGATGGTTTTATTCAGTCAAGGAGGATATTGCCTTGCCAGCTTTCATATCTTTCAATCCTCTTTTAGTTCTCTCTCCCATCTCAGTTATTTTCCTGTCATCTCCCACAGCTGCAAACCTTCCCTGTCCTCCTTGGCATTCAATAATTCCATGAAATACGCTACCCTTCTTACCCTGTTTTCACTTCATTAATGTGTCTGCCATTTATCTCCCCTCTACATCACCTGCCACTGTAGCCCCCTCACTCTTTCCACTTCCATATGAATCATTTTTTTCCTTTGTCCAGTTTTACATTAATTTAAATAGTAGGGGATGTTTTGGGAAGTGGGGGACTTGATCATCAATGAAACAAATATATTATTAGTTCATTGAAATGGATTTGAATGGTATGCTAGCCCTTAAAATGCTAGACCTCTAGTTGCCACTCATCGGAAACATTTTTATGTTATCTGAGCATACAGCAAGCAGTAAGACACAATGCACTAGTGCTTAGTAGCTTCAAAGGAATCTTCCAGCATCTAATTTGAGATTTAGTGCTAAAGGCTGTACCCTGAATAGGGGTAAGGAAGGTTAAAGGCATCTGGAAGGCAACTCAACCTTTTAAAAGAGTAGTATCACATAAAGGTATCTTTAAGGGCCTCTTGCATTATTATTGTGTAATAAATGATAGCAAGTATTGGAATGTGCAGTGTTCATATTTGACCAACAGCTTTGAAGGGAGAGTGGTGGCGAAGCTCCCTTTTACTCCGCTCTCCTGGATCCAAGGTCTCAGTCACCGAAATCTATTAGGGGAGGACTATACTGACTGCTCCTTCATCTTCCTCTACATCCTGTGCACTATGAGTATCAGACAGGTACAGTATATGTACTCTACTTCATAAGTAAAGAGGGGAATGTCTGTTGAGAAAGGACGGGAGAAGACAGAAGGCAGGGGTGAATGGAGAATGGTTGTATATGGATGATGCTGTGATGCATGAGGTAGAATGGGTGGGGGATGGGGGGTGAGGTAGTGTGTGTTAGAAAAATTGATGCAGCCCAAAGGGATTTCTCCCCGTCTTCTCCTTTTCTGCATGGGGGGGGACAAATTTAATGAAGCGGCCTTCCTGTGGATGTGCTGTGTCTTGCAACACTGCCTTTGACCCAGGGCAGTGGACAAGGTGCAGGGATGACCCGTCATCCAGGAGGTGCTAAGATAAGAGGGAGGGTGGAGTGTATTTAGGGATGGAATTGGTGGGAATGGTTTTATGCCTTTTCTTTTTGGCTACCTCTCTTGAAAGAGGGAAAAAGCCTTGGTACATGTATGTTTTTGGCTACCTCCCTTGTAAGGGGGAAAAAGCCTTGGTATATGTATGTACCTCATAAGTATTGTATTTTTAAGGTGACATCATGTTGTAGGGTTTATAGTTTGTAGGTTTAGCTAGGTGTATATAAATTATAAAGGTGTATATATAAATTTTGTAATGTCTCATAATTGATTCAATCAAATTTTCTTGCCAGCCACTGTTGGTTTTCATTCTGTGAAATTCAGGGCAACAGTTATCTCCATGGGAGTCCACCCATTGATGAAGGTTCCTCTTTCATCAACCCTGTCTGCCATATCCCTTTTCAGGCACACTCGCAACTTTTCATAGTTTTCTCTCAGCATCCATCTCTAGATGTTCTGTTTATGTTGTTTTGGGTAGCCAGTTATTATGACTGGAGTCAAACACCTTTGAACTTTTTCATATTTTATTATTATATTATTATTTTATGGGAGAGAGACTGGAGGAAGTGGATAGTTTTAGATACTTGGGTGCAAATGTGGTGGGAAAAGGAGGAGTGGAGGAGGAGGTAGAATGTAGATGGAGAGAAGTGAGTAAATGCCTTAGGGGATTAAACAGTGTAATGAGAAATAAACATTTGGGAATGGATGTTAAGGGGAGATTGTATGAAGGAGTGATTGTGCCGAGAGCACTGTATGGGGCAGAAATATGGAACATAAGAGAGTAGCTTGAATGTGTTTGAGATGAGGTGCCTGAGAAGTATGAGGAAATGAGGAGGTGAGGAGGAGAACAGGGGTGGAAAGGGAGTTGGGAGATAGGGTTTGGACACATGGAAATAATGAGTGAAGAAAGGCTAGTAAAATAGGTGTGGAAGGCAGACATAGAAGGAATGAACATGAGGGGGTGACCAAGAATGAGATGGATGGATGGGGTAAAAGGGGCATTGGAAAAGAGGATGTCTGTTGAGGAAGGATGGGAGTGGACAGAAGATAGGGGTAAAGGGAGAATGGTTGTGTATGAATGATGCTGTGATGCATGGAAGGGAGTGGGTGGGGGAGGGAGTATGTGTGAAAAAATTGATGTAGCCCAAAGGGTGTTCTCCCCATCTTCTTTTCCTGCATGAGGTGACAGAGAGGGGGGGGGAGGGGTCACTGATTTAATAAAGCGGCCTTGCTGTGGATTTGCTGTGTATCTGTTTTGGCACTTAGCAAGTCTACCATGTCATGTCTAATATATTTACTGTAGAGATAAATTTTGGAACAAGATACCCCTATCCATCTGCATTGCAGTTGAAGTAAATTCTGCAAGTATTGTTTTCTAAATTCTTTGTCTTTCCACAGAACATACAAAAGCTTCTTGGATTTGCACCCTCCCGAGCAGCCAACAAACACAGTACGAATCTGTTTGGACCACAGCCACAGCAATTTGGGCAGTACAAATAGTTGCTCTTGGCATTGGTCTACAACACTTATTTGACATATTTTACTCTTGTTACCTGTTATATACTTGGGTTCATATACTTAGTTACTGAAATTTAATTTATTGTGTTGTTGCCTCAACAAAACTTACCCAAGTCATTTGTTGTACTGTTCTTATTGTAATCATTCCTATAGATGTCCTTGTGGCTAAGGAAACTACAGCTTTGAGTATCTGTTTTTTTGCAATGTATTGTATACTTAAATGTATAATTACCTTTATTTTTGCCATTATATAATTCAAAATTTGTGTCCAGATTTAGTTGTAACATGTGACCTGCATATTCCAGTGTAAATTTAAAAAAACCTGTCATGTAGGTGTTACTAGGGTTTCATCATATTAACATCTAAGCAAGTCTAAAATTGTTTTGAAAATGAAATATTTTATACAGTTTTTTACAATGTATTTGTAAACATACATGCATATCCTCTTAATAAAGTAACACTTGCACAGATGAATCAAGTGTCAGATACATGTAGATGACCTAAAATTCAATAAAATACAATAAAAAAAAATACAGATTTTTAATCAAACCGAGAATATTCATGAAAAAGATGTAACAGACAGCCTCAAATGTTGATCATTATATACATAAAACCATTAACTATGTAAGATTGTAGATCTTTGAATTGGGCTAAACTACCAAATGAGAAGCCTCAAAATTTCCAGCGAATATTACAAAAATGCATGACCCAGATCAAAACTGAACATTAAAAACATGTGTGTTCTGCATGATAACCTGTTGATCTGGGGAGAGGGGGTACCTTGTAGCAAATTGTATACTTCCCATACCGAACCCAATACATTCCCTTCTATCGATGCCGTGGCTTCAGCTCTTCGTAACACGGTCGCAAAAAGATGTAATTCTTCTTTTGTGGATTGAAGAAGGCATGACCCTGCAACATAAACATTTTTATGGGTAAAGGGAAGAATGAAGTGGGCAGCATTGGAACACTAAATGGAGTGTAAAAAAACAAAGGGAGTTAAAGAAAGTAGTGTTCCAGTCTTATGTTTGAATTTTATTTTGTAAGATATAAAGTACTACTAGTAATAGGTGACTGAGCAAACTCCTTCATAGGTGACCAATACTTCCTCCAGACTCCTTCCAAAGTGTGAGATAGTGACCAAGACTGAGAGTATATCCAGTCACCATCAAAACTCATCTACCAAACCATACCTTCATTTTTTCCTATTACTTATCCTGTCCTTTAGGAAGGATAATTTCTGGAAGCACCTTGCCACAAACCACATAGTAGACAGTGCAGGCCCAATAGTCACCCTGTACTGGACTGAAGGGGCAATATATCTCAGCCTGCACAACTGAACAAACCTGTTCATGACCCATTCTGCTCACCCCACAAGGAAAAGAAGCTACAAAAGTAAACATAGCTTAACCACTCCCCCCATTCTCTTTCTCTCTCACCCTCACTTCTATGACTATCTCTTCATTCTCTACTCCATCTATTGTTCTTGTGGTGGGGGTACTGTCCCCATACATGTCACAGAAGTCGACTAAATAAAATGGAGTGCGGAGACTAGGGATTCCCCACCCAACTGCACTTTAGTCCTATGAAAAATAGCCATAAAAGGATCTGGAAGCAAAATTCTGACCAGAAGCCTTGTACTTGAGTCATATTAAATGTGTGGTTGTGACATTGATGAAATCAAAAGAGAAGAGATTGGTAGTATATTTGTGAGAAGAAATATGGATGCATTAGCCTTGAGTAAAACATAATTGAAAGGGAAGGGTGAGTTGGAGTTTGAGCATGGTGGGAAGGATGTCGGGTGTGACGTGGGGATAAGGGAGGGAAGAAGTAGCACTGCTGGCATGTGATGAGAATTCTAAGTGCACAGTGGAGTAGGGAATTTAAAGGGTAATGTAGTGAAGGTGGTACCAGGATGGGAGATTTAGGCTTTTATGAATGCCTGTGACCCAGGTAGGGAGAAACGTGAAGAGGTGGAGAAAGTATTCCAAATTTATTTAAATGATCATGTAAAATTTTGGGAGGAATGTAAATGTAGAAATGTTGGGGGATCTCGATGCTTGAGTAGAAACTGACCCAACAGATGTAGTTGGGAATTATGGGGTGGCAGACAGGAACTACAGTAATGAGATATCTAGGACATGTATTAACCTTTTCAATACAGGTCAAACTGTCGTGCACAACTTTGGATGCCTGATGTATGACGATTCAATGATGCATCACAATATTCACATTATAAAATATAAAATCATAGCTGTATTACTTGTTCTCTTTTACTCTGAATATTAGTAACCAGAGAAAATGTGATCAAGCCAGTTCACGGAATATGGGGGTCACTTGGCTACAACTACAAAATAAATAAAATCAAGACATAAATGCCAGCATCCTTGTATACTTGTATACTGTGCTAAGATGGGAGGGAGGGTGGAGGGGTGTGGAGTGTTTTCGGGGATGAAATGGGTTGGAGTGTTTTTGTGCCTTGTCCTTTTTGGCTGCCCCCCTGGTAGGGGGGAGGGAATCCTTAGTATATGTATGTATATATGTATCCTTGTATACCCACTAATGCCTCATGATGCCTACATAGGTGTAATCACATGAAAGAAGTTAAAAGGGAGGTGATGATAGTGAAAAGATTGATACAACTCTTCCTTTAGGATTCAAACCAAGTTGTTAAACATAATTATATACCAAGGGCTTTTTTCCACCTTGTCAGGGACGTTGCCAAATACAAGACTAGGATATTGCCAATTATACTGTGATGGACATCCAAAGGAAACCACTTGGAACTATACCAACAGCATTTTGCAGATAATTATAAGTCAACAGAATTAAAATATGTGCAAATCAACCGATCAATCTGTTGCTCCTGGCATCTTTTTGGAGAAGGTCTGTTGCCTTTCAGTAACTGGCAACAGTCTCCAGGTAGGTCTAGTCACTCAAGGAAGATAAATTGTGTTGTTGCCCAGGGATTCTTAGGTTGGGACATTTAGTTTGAGGTGTTCTGTGCCCTCTGTGTGGGGCTTATGTATGGTGGGTGTTGGTAGAGTACCGAGTTTGGTGGTCTGTCTTTAAGGGTTTGTTTAGTGATCTGAGAGAAAGAGTGTATGTGTGTGTGTTTTTGTGTGGATGCTTTGTGGTAGGTTGATATACGAGTATATGTTATGCAAAAGATAAATATAACTCAAATTTCTTTCAATGGTACATCTAAAACAAATCCAACCTAGTACTTACCTTGGACCAGTCATAGGACACGGCATAAGCAAAGATTTGTCCATTGTGATTAAAAGCACAACATGAAATAGGTTGTTCCATTGCATCTGAGTTCTTTAGTTTGGTTCTCGCATCTTTGTCCCAAAAGCTGAACCTTCCATCAGATCCAACAGTGGACAAGGTACCATGGACTGGGTGGAATTTAATGTCATTCACCTGGAGAGAAATTGAATGTTAAAATAACACTACAACCATATATACATATACCAAAGGGTTTTTCCCCTTTACAAGGAAGGTTGCCAAAAAACAGGCATAAAATCCACTCCCACCCATTCCATCACCACATACTCTATTCCCATTCACCCCCCCTCCCTCCCTCTTATCTTGGCTCCTCCTGGATGAACATAATAATGAAGGAGTCATAATCACAATTAAGTAAATGATATGAGGAATTGAGAAAAATTAGAATAAATAAATAAATAAATAAATAAAAAAAATGAAATGGTTTCACATGCCTTTACTAGGCATCTCTCTCCACTATATGTTGCCTTCAGTTTCTTTAGCAGGAAAATTTTGGCTTCAAGGTTCCCAACAAGTTTCTAGATCAACCCATAAATCCCTCAGAGAAGAAATATTCATGTCCTGGACAGTTACTAGCGTAGCACCCTTAGCCAGCCCTCCATTGCACCACCAGTTCTACAATGGGACCCCTCCCCTTCACCTTCCTTCAATAAGATCTAATAAAGTGATTCCAACTGGGGTATTGGCTGCTTGTTATTGTGGCAAAGTAGCATGCAGTCGATACTTTAGGGTCTATATGGGGCGCCCCTACGGACCAGAGCCACACATCATTTTGTCTATGATAGAAGAAATTCTGTTCATAGAGAAATGATGACACTTTTATACTACGACTGTCCCTCCATTATGCTGTCCCCCAACCCCTTGTTGCTGTCCTGTACCATTTCTCTGAGTATTCTCTTTCTGTGATGGGGGAATTTCCCTGTGGTGGGGGAAAAGAATACTGCCACCAAGTTTCCCACTTGGATCGTAAGAGGCGAGAAGAAAGGGACGGGGAGAGGGACTAGGCATCCTTCTCCCTGTAGCCCCAAGGGGCAGATTCCTAAAAAGCAAAGGAAAGGCATAAGGGGTGCTGGAGGGCCTCGGGCCAGCACCCTAAGGTTTGGGTCTTTTAATGTGCGTGGATGTGGTACAGATGAGAGTAAAAGGGAAGAGATAGGTAGTATGTTTGTGAGAAGAAAGTTGGATGTGTTGGCTTTGAGTGAAACTAAGTTGAAAGGGAAGGGTGAGTGTAAGTTTGGGAGTGTAAGTGGGAGGTTATCAGGAGTGAAGAGAGGGCAAGGGAGGGAAGGGGTGGCTATTCTAGTAAGTGAGGAGTTAGGTAAAGGGGTAGTGGAGTGGAAGGAGGTTTCCTCAAGGATAATGTGGATGAAGGTGAAACTGGGAAAGGAGATGTGGGTCTTTGTAAGTGCATATGGGCCGGGCAGTGAGAAGAGCATGGAAGAAAGGGAGGCCTTTTGGATAGATTTAAATGAGTGCATAGAGGGTTTAGGAAGAAATGTCAATGTAATAGTACTGGGAGACCTTAATGCTAGGGTGGGAAATGGTCCAATCGATGGAGTGGTTGGGAAATGTGGAGTTCCAGGAAAGAATCGTAGTGGAGAGTTGATGGTGGAAATGTGTCTAGAAAGAGAGTTGATGATAGCAAATACAGTGTTTCGGAAGAAAGTCAAGCATAAGTACACATGGGAGAGGGTGGTGGAGGGAAGGGTGGTAGATAGAGCGCTAATGGATTATGTAGTGGTAAATAGGATTATGATAGGAAGAGTTAAGGATGTACATGTGCTAAGGGGAGAGGGTGGGGGAATATCAGATCATTTTTTGGTGGAAGGTAAGCTGAGAGTGGAGGATAGATGGAGAAGGAGGAAAGGGACAAAAGGTAGGGAGGTTCTTAGAGTGAACTCCTTGAATGAAAAGGAAAAGGAAAAGGAGTACGAAAAGAAGCTGAAGGAGGAGTGGGAGGGAGTAAAGGATAGAGCAGAGATGGGTGTGGAGGAGGAATGGGGATGGTTCAAGGAGGGAGTCTTAAAGTGTGCAAGGATGGTGTGTGGAACAAGAAGGACAGGGGGAAATAGAAGAAAGGGTAGTGAATGGTGGGATGAGGAAACAAAGAAGGTTGTAGAAGAGAAGAAGCGAGCATTCACAGATTGGTTACAAAAGAGGACAGGGGAGTCATATGAGACGTACAAAGAAAAGAAAAGAGAAGTAAAGCAAAAGGTAAAGGAGGCAAAGCAGAGAGCAGATGTGAAATGGGGTAGGAGTATGACAGAAAATTTTGAAAGTAATAAAAAGATGTTTTGGAAAGAAATTAAGAGAGGAAGAGGAGGTGAATCAAGTAGGGAAGAAAAGGTAAAAGGTACAGATGGAGAGTTGATAATGGAAGAGATGGCAGTGAGGGGAAGATGGGCAGAATATTTTAGGGAGTTGCTGAATGTGAAGGAGGATAGGGAAGGAAAGATAGCTGCAGTGGGAAATGCGAAGAAAATGAGAGTGATGAGTGAGGAGAATGGAGGAGAAATAAGGAAGGATGAGGTGAAGGCAGTTGTAAAGATGATGAAAGCAGGTAAGGCACCTGGTCTGGATGGATGTCATGCAGAATGTCTGAAAAAGGGAGGTTCAGTGATGGTGGACTGGTTGGTGAGGTTATTTAATGTTTGCTGGAGAGAGGGTAGAGTACCGGAGGACTGGAGTAGTGCCTGTATAGTTCCTCTTTACAAGGGAAAAGGGGACAAGTGTGAATGTAGTAATTTCAGAGGGATTAGCCTGTTGAGTGTAGTAGGGAAGGCTTATGGGAGGATCTTGATTGAGAGGATTAGGAGAGGAACAGAAGGAGTAATTGGTGAGGAACAGTGTGGTAGAGGTTGCGTAGATCAGATCTTTGTGGTAAGACAGATATGTGAGAAAGCTATAGGTAAGGGGAAGGAATTTTTTTGGGCTTTTATAGATCTGGAAAAGGCTTATGATAGGGTAGACAGAAAGGCACTGTGGGAGGTCATGCAGATATATGGGATAGGAGGAAAGCTTTTGGGAGCTGTTAAGAGTTTTTATGAGAATAGTAGAGCATGTGTTAGGATTAGAAATGGAGAGAGTGAGTGGTTTGAAGTAAAGGTGGGACTTCGTCAAGGATGCGTTATGTCGCCCTGGCTGTTCAACTTATATATGGATGGGGTGGTGCGAGAGGTGAATGCAAGGGTAGTGGGTCAGGGATTGGAGATGGTTAAAGAAAATGGAGAAAAGTGGGAGGTGAGCCAGCTGTTGTTTGCGGACGACACTGCGCTTGTGGCAGGGTCAGAGGAGGGATTGAGGAAGTTGGTGGCAGAGTTTGGGAGAGTATGTGATAGAAGAAAGTTAAAGATAAATGTGGGTAAAAGTAAGGTGATGAGATGTACAAGGGGTGAAAGTGGCAGTAGACTGGAAGTGAACATTAAGGGAGAGCGACTGGAGGAAGTGGATAGTTTTAGATACTTGGGTGCAAGTGTAGCAGGAAAAGGTGGAGTGAAGGTGGAGGTAGAATGTAGATTGAGAGAAGCGAGTAAATGCCTTGGTGGTTTAAAGAGTGTAATGAGGAATAGACATTTGGGAATGGATGCAAAGAGGAGACTGTATGAAGGAGTGATTGTGCCAACAGCACTGTATGGGGCAGAAACGTGGAACATAAGAGAAGAAGACAGAAGGAGTTTGAATGTGTTTGAGATGAGGTGTCTGAGAAGTATGGTGGGGGTTACTAGGCTGGATAGAGTGAGAAATGAGGAGGTGAGGAGGAGAACAGGGGTGAAAAAGGATTTGGGAGATAGGGTTGATGAAAGAATATTAGGATGGTTTGGACACATGGAAAGAATGAGTGAAGAAAGATTAGTAAAAGAGGTATGGAAGGCAGATGTGGAGGGAGTGAACATGAGGGGACGTCCTAGGATGAGGTGGATGGATGGGGTGAAGGGGGCTTTGGGGAAGAGGGGAATGTCTGTTGAGGAAGGAAGGGAGAGGACGGAAGACAGAGGTGAGTGGAGAATGGTTGTATATGGATGATGTTGTGACTGCATGAGGAGGAATGGGCGGGGGGGTGGGGGGTGGGGTAGTATGTGTGAGTAAATTTTGACGCAGCCCGAAGGTGATTTCTCCCCGTCCTCGCCTTATATGCAAAGGGGGATGGAGAGGGGGGGTCGCCGATTAAATGAAGCGGCCTTGCTGTGGATGTGCTGTGTCTTGCGACACTGCTTCTGACCCAGGGCGGTGGGCAGGGTGCAGGGATGACCTGTCATCCAGGAGGTGCTCAGATGAGAGGAAGGGTGGGAGGGGTGTGGAGTGTATTTAGGGATGAAATGGGTGGGAGTGTTTTTTATGCCTTTCCCTTTTTGGCTACCTAACTTGAAAGGGGGAAAAAGCCTTGGTATATGTATGTATGTATGTATGATTACAAAAGATTACACTAAGTGGGAACCAATGATGGGTACCTCCTATGGGTGGGCCTGCAAGAGAACCCTTTCCTTGGTTCCCATTTTCAAAACCTGTCAACTCTCATCTTCTAAAGATGCAGCCCCGGGGGGTCTGGCATTTTGTCTCCTGAATGGACTCAGGATCTCCTATCAACTTCAATTGTATTACCTTCACCTTTCCACATAAGGTAAACTGACATCCAGCACCTGTTCCTCTCCTTCTATTCTCATACATACATATACCAAGGCTTTTTCCCCCTTACAAGGGAGGTAGCCAAAAAGGAAAAGGCATAAAATCATTTCCACCCATTCCATCCCTGAATACACTCCACACCCCTCCACCCTCCCTCTTATCTTAGCACCTCCTGGATGACGGGTCATCCCTGCACCTTGTCCACTGCCCTGGGTCAGAAGCAGCAAGGCCGCTTCATTAAATCGGCGACCCCCCCTCTCCATCCCCCCATGCATAAAAGGAGAAGACAGGGAGAAATCTCTTCAGGCTGCATCAAAATTTGCTCACATATACTACCTGACACCCCATCCCCCCGTCCATTCCACCTCATGCATCACAACATCATCCATATACATCCTTCTATTCTCAGTTGGTGATAAAGAAGCAATCCCACACTAGGTCAACATAGTAGGGGTCACTGACTGGTACCAGAATGTGGTGGTCCTGTAAGATGGGTAACAAAGCTGCCCATTTTCAAAACCTGTCAATCCACTCATTTCCATCAGGTGGTTCAGCTCTAAAGGGCTAACACATCATCTACAGACTGTTACCAAGACCTCTCTTTATCATCTTAAACTATATTTCCTACACTTTTTATTGCATGAAGAGCTGACCTTCCCTTACCACTTTCTTGCAGTGACATGGAAATAGACCCACACCATAACAACACAGAAAACAGTCCAAATTTTCTTCCTAAAGAACCTGTGGGAGAACCCATGGACCATTGCCAGCCACTGTGGGTCTGTGCATTTTTCACTTCGTGAAACTCGTGGCAAATTAATTAATTGGTTCATGGAAGTTTCCGTACGACCTGTTCTCGTTCTTAGAACTTTGTTTAACATCTTCACAATACTCACTGCAAATATATCTTGGAATCCATTTGTGGTGCCATTGGACCTGTGGCACTTGAAGGTGAAATTATCTTTGGGCGACGCTGGATGAATAAACTGGATGGCCACACGTCCTTCTACACTACCCAATGCAAAGCCAGCAGGAGCACCTTTTTTGTCCTTAAAAATGGCAACACACCGATGCTGTAAGAGAGGAAATTATATAATCTCAGCACACTGAGTACCAGATATTCTAATTCTATATTAGCATGATGAGTCAGGTGTCTACTTAGATGGGATAAATGAAGTGGCTGCCTCCCAAGAGTAAGAATAAGCTAGAAGTTTACTTGGGAATTTGATAGTAACGACTCCAGGAACAAGTCCCTATCAAAGGATGCTTACATGACGGTCTGGTTTAACATCATGAACTTCCCCTATCAGGAAGCTGGTCTTCCCAACTACACTCAACAAACAGATCCTTCTGAAACTACTACATTCACATTTGTGCCCTTTTCCCTTCTAAAGCTGAATTATACAGGCAGTCCTCCAGCATTCTATCCTCCCTAAGACACACATTAAATAACCTCACTAGTCAGACCACTATTACTGTACCTCCCTTCTTCAGACACTCTGCATGACACCCATCTCACCCAGGTACCTTTCCTGTTCTAATCATTTTCAGAGCTACTTGCATCTCATCTTTTCTTATTTTTCCTCCATTTTCCTCTCCCAACACTGCTTCTGACCCAGGGCAGTGGACAGGATGCAGGGATGACCCGTCATCCCGGAGGTGCCAAGATAGGAGGGAGGGAGGGGAGTGGAATATATGGGAAATGAAATGGGTGGGAGTGATTTCTATGCCTTTTTCTTTTTGGCTACCCCCCCCCATGTGAGGGGGAAAAAGCCTTTGGTATATGTATGTATGTATCACTGTCATTTTCTTAGCACGTCCCACAGCTACCAGCACTCCCTATCTTCCTCCACATTCAACAGCTCTCTAAAACACTCGGCCCATCTTCCCCTTACCACTTCCATTAAGATCTGTCCATCTGTGTCTTTAACCTTTTCTTTTCTACTTGACTCACCTCCGCTTCTTCTCTTGATTTATGGGATACTATACATTAAACTTATAGTCATGTGAAAATATGGTGAAATAAATATAATATGGGGAAAATCATCTTACATACATACATATACCAAGGCTTTTTCTCCCTTTCAAGGGAGGTCTTCAAAAAGGAAAAGGTATAAAATCACTCCCACCCATTCCACCCCTGAATACACTCCACACCCCTCCACCCTCCCTCTTATCTTAAAACAAAAAAGCAAAGGCAAAATCATCTTGTATAAGAAATTTTCAGCTTCACTAACACCTTCTTTCTCATGCAGCAATTATTTGTTGGTTACACACCTTATATCTATATACCCAGGGCTTCTTCCTCCTCTTTACAAGGGAGGTATCCAAGCATGCACCCATTCCCATCAACCATATTTGTTTCCCTTTTATCTTACCTTCTCATGGATGAAGGGTCCTCCCTGTCTCCTGCCCACTACCCAGGTCAGAATCAATATTTCAATGGTTACACATACATACACCAATAGACATTTTCCCCTTATGAGGGAGGTGACCAACCCTTTAATCATCCCACACCTATTTGTTTTCTCTTTTATCTCAGCTATTTGTGAATGAGGGTCTATCCCTATTTCTTGCACACTGCTTGGATTAGAGGCAGTACAGCAGGACCATTTTACATAGCAACTAAATTCATACCTGGTATTTTAATGGTGAATCAATAGGTTTGAACTCCTGTGGCTGGCCTTCCAACTGGTACACGATAAGGTTGCGGTTTGCAGTACCTACTACAGCCATTGGATATTCCACGTCAGCACAGTAGCATCGCTCAGGAAGATTAATGCTCATGACGGGCTGTGGTTGCCGAGTGTCCCAGAACTGAAATGTAAATAAAAATGTTTAAACTTAATGCCACTTGACTCTCATTCCACACTACTGCATAAAATATTCACAACACTATACTATTTGTGGTATATCAATTTTATTCTTTATCCACAGTAACTGTGGAAATGAATGATAAATGTTTGTTTCCTTTTTAATCCATGAATATCTAAGTAATAACATTCTATTAAATCAATTCATCAATCTGTTGCCCCTGGTCTTTCTTGCAGAAGACCTACAGCCTCCAGGCAGGACCAAAAGTCAATTGGAGAAGATATACTGTGATGTTGTCAGAGGACATTTAGTGTAGAGCATAGTAGTATGAGATGTTCTTTATCTTCTACATGGTGGTTGCATCTGGGGCAGTTTGAATCTATGGCCAGGCCTATTCTGTATTGGTACTGTCTTAATGATGGATGGTGTCCCCGTGTGCTTTGTGTCTGGTAAGGGGGGGTTTCTCTGGGATTTATATCTGGTGATTATTACTGGAGTATTGAGTTTGGTGGTCTTTCTAAAGCCACTTCCACATGGTTGAGCACTGTCCATCACGCATGGGGGGTTTGCCCATCTATGGGTACCTTTGGCAGGTAAACCATCAAACTGCCAATTCCCAGCACTATTGGACGGCAGTGGGCATAAGCTTGACATCATTGCCAAATACACAAGGTAAGGTGTGAGCAGACTCAGTACTAAACTAGTAGGACATGATGTCCACACCAAGTACATACTGGTCTCAACAAGAGACAGTAACATTAATTGACCTGTATTGAGCACACAGATGTTTATGGAATGTAAGGTGTGACACCATGGTGATCACACTGCACTAGACCACTCGCTCACAACCCCTGCTTATGGCCAACTAACCACCAACCATCATAGTCAGCTGTGTGGACACCTTTGCGGGGATAGTCTAGAGGTTTTGCCCAGTTAGGGGGCAGCCTGCCGGGCACAGGTCAACCATGTGGGTGTGGAATTAAAGTGCTTGTTTAGTTATAGGGGTGTGAATGTGTTTCTGTGTGGATGTTTTGTGTGGTTTGGGTGGCTGGTTCTGGTAGTATGATGCTATTGTAGATTTTTTTGTTGCATTCTATTGGTATTGTTATTAAGGGTTCTAATGTAGAATTCTGTTCCAACCATTTTCATGTCATATTCTATTGGGAGGATTTTGGTTTCTGCATGCAAGTTTCCTCTAAGGTGCTGCAGTGTCCTGGTTGCAAAAGGCTACACTGCTGGAGTCCTTGGACAGGAAGAAGAGAATACTGAATGTAGGGAGGAGAGCTGGGTAGATAAGAGAGGGTAAAGGGTGCAGATGGCATGGCCTTTGTGGACATTTCACCCACGGACGTTTGGGCCAGCATTCTCATCCTTTCCCAGTGTCCAATCCCCCCCCCCTTCTCCTCCTCCTCTTCCTTCCCCCCCTTTTCTCTCCCCGTTCCCTCCTTTCCCCTTATTTAATCTCAAGCATTTGTATCTCAACTTGTACTTGAAAAAGCTGTAATAAGCAAAACGTCGTACAAATAAAGGCTCCGTCCTCATATGGTGTTTATCTCGTCAATCTTGTCGGCAAACTGCCACTTTTAAGCTCTTCATCCTACCATTTGCCCCCTCTCTTTCTGTCCCCTCACATCTTTCTCATCCCACATACAATCTCTGTACACTTTAGCACTTCTTCCTTGAAGCATACCCATTCTTCTTCTACACCTTTTACCAAGTCACTCTTCTAAACAAACAATACAACTACTTAGACTTACTTTGAGCGTTTTGTCCCACGAGCCAGTCATAATACAACTATAGTTGGAGGCCTTGATCCAATGCACTGTCTTCACTGGTGCTTCATGCTGAGCAACTTGCATCTTCTGGTTACTGCCCAGGTCCCAGCAGTGTACTGTTTTGTCTGCACTTGCCATGAACACCTGTATTTATCAAACACATTCTTAATATTATCGTTTACATTCATAAAAGGCAAATTATTTATTGGAACACACTATGGCTATATCTGTATGCAGTCCTGGAGCTGCAACGTCTACGTCGTGGGACCACCCCCCAACCCCAAGAGTTGGGGGCCAAACAGCAGCAAATACCCCTGGCCATCAGCTCTACGCAGATGGCACCGATCCCCAAGGAGGAGCTACGCCTACCTGGGGGAGTACCACAATCCTTTTTTTTTTTCCAACACACAATGTTACGTTTTTTCTGCACTGAGGGGTCATTTTCCGGCGATCACCCCTCTTCTTCTACTTTTAGCCGGAGATGTAGAGAGCAATCCTGGGCCCACCACAAAATACACATGCCCAACATGCTCTAAACCCATTACTTCGAGCAGACAGACAAAGGGCTCAGTTCAGTGCAATATGTGCAAAAACTGGGCCCACCTCACTTGTACAACACTTGCTGACACAAACCAATACACAAACACTTGGACATGTTCTACCTGCCCTCCAGTAACCCCAATCCCACCTCCCCAACCACAGCCAACACCCTTACCCACTCCCAATTTCCCTTTGCCCTTACCCCCGATTAGTACTCCCCTTCCTTTGTCCCCGATCTCTCCTTTCCCCCCCTCTGACCCAGATCCTACACCTTCCCCACTACCACCCCAACCTCAACCCCAAACGGCAACATACAACACATACAAAACACACAACATCAACATATTACAACACAACATTGACGGTATAAACACTAAAAAACATGAACTTGAACACTTTCTTAAACAACACAACATACACATTGCAATTCTACAAGAAACAAAATTAAGACACTCACACAAAACACCGTCATTTCATAATTACACCACCATCAGACAAGACCGGACTGACGGCAATGGCGGTGGACTCATCACCCTGATCCACCATTCCATCTGTTTTGTGGACACAAGTGCCACAACCAAAATTCTCCTCCCTACCACAGATAACACAACAGAAACCCAATCCATTCGTATCAGCACAGGCAACAATTCAACACTAACAATAGTTAACATGTACATTACCCCCCACTCATCCCCCACAGTTCCAAACACCTTCAGACCTCAACTCAGCCAACTAACCTCAATCCCCAACCTGATCATGGGTGGTGACTTCAACGCCAAGTCGTCTGCCTGGTTTGTCGACAACCCTGACACAGACAGAGGGCTTGATATACAGACTCAATTCAACTCATTGACTATCATGAACAACACGCATAATCATACACATATCCCATACCAAGCCCTCTACACTCCCTCCTCTCCTGATATCACCTTTTGCTCCCCCTGCCTAACCCCAACAACATCATGGAGAGTGGTCGGAGCCCTTGGTTCTGACCACCTTCCAATCATCATCACCACCAAAACAAGATGCACCCCAGCTGGCCACAGACACACTTACACCAATTACAAGAGAGCTAACTGGGAAGCCTTTAATGAAGAGACAGAACAACATTTTGAAACACTTAACAGTACACCAATCACAAACATAAACAATGCTGTGCACGCTTTTAATACAATCATACAAAACGCAGACAAGAGATACATCCCTAGAGGCAACAGAAAATCACACAACCCCAACTTCACACCAGAAATCCAAGGCCTCATCAGACAACGTGACACACTTAAACACGATACCCCCACACCTATCCCTCAAAACATAGCAGACCAAATACAAACACTAAACACTGTGATTGCCAATAAAATACATGAACAAAAAACACAAAATTGGCAAAACTTTATCAATACACTTGATCACAAAACAAACACCAGCAAATTGTACAAAACACTCAACAGCATCACACTATCCAACACTAACACTACACGCTCTCACGCAGCAATAATCACAACAACAGATAATCTACCCTCAAACAGACAACAAGCAAACGCACTCATACGTCATTTTGCACAGACGAGCCATCTTACATCTCACCCTGACGACCGACGCACCATTCGACGTAAGAAAGACTTTCCCACAGACTCAGACTATACACCCTTCATAGACAGTCAGACAAAACTCATAATGCATAGTCTCAAGCACTCATCTGCCTGTGGCCCTGATAACATAAGCAACATCCACCTAAAACACATTGGACCACAAGGTATACACGCACTCACAAACATTGCAAACTACAGCTATTCACACAACACAATACCCGACATCTGGAAGCATGGTAAAATAATCACCATTCCAAAACCGAACAAAGACCCAACAATCCCAACATCGCACCGCCCAATCACACTTCTCTGCACCCCCTCTAAAGTCATTGAACGCCTAATACTTAAACTTGTCACACCATATATTCCCCTTGCTGACTCACAACACGGTTTTAGGCCACTACACTCCACAAACACTCTTCTGACAAACCTCACACAAAGAATTTTAGATGGCATCAATTCAGATAGGCCCCACCACAGAACACTTCTTATAACATTGGACATTAGTAAAGCTTTTGATGCTATCCCCCGCCACAACCTAACAAATAAAATATATAACACAGACATGCACAATAACACCAAAAGATGGCTGGCCAATTATCTGGTAGGCAGGAATGCTCATGTGTCATATAATGGCCAATCATCGCACATCAGAAACATTAAGAACGGAGTACCACAGGGCTCAGTTCTATCCCCCACATTATTTAATCTATACATGCATGACTTACCCACGCCAGACACCTCAGAAATACAAATCTCTTCCTACGCAGACGACATAACAATCACATGCACACATCGTAACACAGACAAAGCTGCAGAAATAATCCAGCCTTACCTTGACACACTCAACACATGGTTCATCACAAACAGACTCAAAATAGCTCCAACCAAATCTACAGCAACACTTCTCACCAACTGGACAAAAGAACACAAATACATACCTCATCTCTACATCAACAACACTCTAATACCACACACAAACACACCGAAAATTCTTGGTGTAACATACGATACATCCATGTCTTTCAAACAACACCTCACAAACATAAAAAACAAATGCACACCTAGACTTAACGCACTTAAGTCAATCACTGGAACAACATTTGGACAAAACAAAGAAACTAATATAACAGTATACAAACAATGCATACGCTCAGTGATGAATTATGCGAGTCCTGCATGGGCTCCTAATCTCAGTGAGACACACCACAACACCCTTCAAATCATACAAAACAAAGCCCTAAAAACAATTACAGGCTGCACAAATACATCACCTACAGACCATTTACACCATGAAACAAAAGTCCTCAAAGTCAAGGACCACCTCGACATGAGAGGCACACAAACACTTGCTGCAGCCACCACAAACACATCACACCCGCTACACTACATAGCAGAACACCCACACACACCAAGAAACATTAAAACTACACCCATAGACCTTTATTACAACCACCAAATACCAGCCTCCGGAAACATATTCATAATCATATCACTCACCGCTCCATTAACACACTGAAAGACAACACACTGCTGCATGCCAGACCCCCTGATATCCACCCTTCTGAATCCTCTCTCCCACGTAAGGACAGAGTCCACTTGGCCAGACTGCGATGCGGTCACCACCCAGCACTTCTAAGCTACCAGAAGAGGCTGGACGACCGTGTTGTGAACAGCTGCCCAGGATGTAACACTTCACCCCATACCATACAACACATAATGGAAGACTGCATTATACACAATCATGCACGCAAACAACACAACATACACTCTATAAAGGATTTGTGGAAAAACCCAGTTTCGGCTGTGGCCTTCCTTGAGGAGACGGGACTGCTCGGACAGACAGTCTAGGGAACGACGACAACAACAACAACAACAACTTATTAAGCAATACATGTAATAAACCCTTCTGGTTTTTTGGCTCAATAAAAGCATTTATGTCATATGAGTCTTAGATATAGAGAGCTCTTGTACCATACCTTGGTGCCGTCATCATGCCATGCCACATCCATGACTGGTCCTCCCATGGTCTGCTGTGCCTTCCCAATAGTCTTGCCATCTCGCTGCACCTCCCAGCATCGCACCTGGAAAGCAAGGAATTTACAATTTTATCATCTCAATTTTTAGATACTTGGGTGCAAATGTGGCAGGAAAAGGTGGAGTGAAGGTGGAGGTAGAATGTAGATTGAGACAAGCGAGTAAATGCCTTGGTGGATTAAAAAGTGTAATGAGGAATAGACATTTGGGAATGGATGCTAAGACGAGGTTATATGAAGGAGTGATTGTGTCTACAGCACTGTACGGGGCAGAAACATGGAACATAAGAGAAGAAGAGAGGAGGAGTTTGAATGTGTTTGAGATGAGGTGTCTGAGAAGTATGATAGGGGTTACTAGGCTAGATAGAGTGAGAAATGAGGAGGTGAGGAGGAGAACAGGGGGTGGAAAGGGAACTGGGAGATAGGGTTGATGAAAGAGTATTAGGATGGTTTGGACACATGGAAAGTGAGTGAAGAAAGACTAGTAAAAGAGGTATGGAAGGAACTTTCACTAACTTCCTTAATCTCTCCTCTGATCCTGCTACAAGCACAGTGTCGCCAGCAAACAACAACTGGCTAACCTCCCATTTTTCTCAATTTTCTTGAACCATTTCCAATAATTTATTTACATAATTAAACAATATAAGTGTTGAAATAAGGTTTGCACTAATGCATTTTTAGGGGATGCACCCATTATACTTGAGTTTTTAGTATTCCCGAGGGGTCATGGAATCTAACCCTCATAAATAATGGAGGATCACTGTATTTATGAGACAATGTAGTTTTTTCTTTCCACATAATAGGACTGGGAAAGTGGTGCTCCTTTATTTTAGGGGTTCTCTTATCTGATAAATATATGCTTAAACTTGAATTACACCTAAGAATTTTAGGGGTCAACTTATGCACTAAATTGACTCATACACTGGTATATGTGGTAATACACCTAGGTCTCTCATTACAACACTTGCAAACTGCAAGACCCAAGACATACACCCACTTCAGGAATGGGTGGTGTTTTGTCCTGGGCCAATTCCAGTAGTGGGTTTATGCCCTGGGCCCAAACATCTGCACAAGTGACGGCTGGTGAGTGTTGGATAAAGAGACCTAGGTGTGCCCTTACATTGCAACATATTTGGTCAGTTTCACTTTTAAAATCAGGCTGGCTAAACAGTTGGCCATTTCCACATTTTTTTTTTTTTGAAGATCAGTTTCCCTATTTTCCCTGTGACTTTTCAAGATCGCTAAGCAACTAATCACAATACATTTAGGTTTTCAGGAACCCTAACTATGTAATAATGGAGCCCTGTAGAATGAATGCTTTTGAGATGAGGCATTTAAGAAATACTATGTTTCAAGAGTGAATGGAGTTAATAATGTGGAGAAAAATATACAGTGGTACCTTGGATGTTAAATGTGGAGAAAAATATACAGTGGTACCTTGGATGTTGAACTTAATTCATTCCTGAAGACCATTAGAGTTCTACAAAATTTGAGTTTCAAAGCCATTTTTCCTTTTTTCTTTAAATATGAAAATTAATGTAACAAACAGTATACAGTACACTTACACTGCTACTTTTTTACATTTTAATTCTAAGAAAATGGTTAAAGTCTTCTAGGATACTCTATATCAATGCATACACATAGAATGCAATCCTGTAAGATACACCCATCTTTGTTTACATTCAATTTCCAAGAAAAGTTCAACTTCTGGGGCAAAAGTTTCTCCAAAACACTGTCTGGATTAAAAATTGTTGGACCTCTGTGGCATTCAAATTCTGAAATAGAAAGACACTGTACATGCATACATACAGTGGCCGCGAAAAGTTTGGGCGCAAAATTATAGGCACCCCAACTTTCCCCTAAACTCAAAACATGCGAAAAATACAACTTTCCACCCTAACTTTTCGCTATTTTTCAATGCTAGCGTTTGTACCCGTATTTAGCCGAGACAATACACACTATTTGGCAACTCTGTTTAGGTGCACTCGATGTCACATGGAGTCACTTTCTAAACATCTCTCACGGAGAGTAGTCTTTTTTTTGCGGTGGTCTCTGTTTTTGTGCCTTGATATCTCTACTTCTACGGTTCTAACTGCCTCCTAATAACCGTAGGAGGCAGTTAGAACCATAGAAGTACGATTTGATATCTTCCTTGGCCGACCAGAGCGATGCTTTGGAGTACGAATGATGTCACTTCCTTCGTCTCGAAATTTCTTGGTCCACTTTTGCACTTGACGCACTCCAATTCCCACACGAGTAGCAATATCTTTACACTTATAACCCTCCTTATAGAGGGTTATGATTGTAACAACTGTGTCTCTTTCCAGCTCTTTACCACTTCCCATTACGGAGATATCAAGGCACAAAAACAGAGACCACCGCAAAAAAAAGACTACTCTCCGTGAGAGATGTTTAGAAAGTGACTCCATGTGACATCGAGTGCACCTAAACAGAGTTGCCAAATAGTGTGTATTGTCTTGGCTAAATACGGGTACAAACGCTAGCATTGAAAAATAGCGAAAAGTTTGGGTGGAAAGTTGTATTTTTCGCATGTTTTGAGTTTAGGGGAAAGTTGGGGCGCCTAAAATTTTGCGCCCAAACTTTTCGCGGCTACTGTATACAAAAAGGCCCCTCCCCTTTACCAAATGTAGATATATCATACAAAATAAAACTATTTCTCTCTGACTTACATTGTTATCCCAACTCCCTGCAACCATGAAGTCTGTGCCAATGGATGCTGGCGAGAAGGCCATACACTGGATCGAGTCATCGGGTGGGTTTACTACCTGATGAAAAATAAAGGTTTGTAGTCACACATTAACATGATACATGCACTTTGAATGTATAAAAATTTTCAACTTAAACCAAAATGGCAAGGTACAGAAGAACAGCCTTCCATTTCCACTACCTCCAGCTTTGCCATGAGAAAATTACATCCAGACCCCTTACGAGTAAGTACTGCCCTAGGGCAAAGTTCTCAGTGATCCCCCACTCCTCCCCTTCCCCCATCACCACTTCCCATTTCCACCATTCCTTACTGCCTATTATAGTTATTGGCTAGCAAAATAAATGGATTTTATAAATGTTATATAATGTCCCTATTGCAGAAAGAATAAGGGAAAAATATTTCATATTCTGTTGATCCTAATGCCAAATTTGTATATTACGGTAAAATATACAGGGCTCCTTTGACTTTTTTCTTTATTATAATTATTTTGTCAGCATTGTGGGTGGTATGTGCAGACTAGAATTGCTGCCTACCTAAATGTGCCTTCCCAGGGCATATGCAGCCCCCAAACCCCCCCATGTGAGGGCCCTCATTATATCTTATTTTTTTCCCCAGTAATATTACCAGTTCATCCCCCGCCAAGCAAATCACCAATTCAAAGCCTTCTGGACCCGAGTTCCCAAGCACCAGTTGGTTAAATTTACTCATAAAATGTTCACACGGCCATTGCTCCGTGGTGCAGAGGGCTAGGGGGTGGACCATGAACTATCCAGTGCCTGGTTTGAGTCCTGACCCCAAAAAACCCCATTCAGCAACTTCCCTTGTGGGTTCATGTCTGTAAAAGTGCAGTGAACTTCATGTCCCCTTCAAGATGTGACTAAATAAATGTACCCCACTCTACTCATGAGCTAACCTTCCAATTGGTTGTGACTCCAAGATAGTCTACTGAGCAACATGAAGACCATATATAAGAGAGAGGGAGGAAGGAGGTATATTATATATATATATATATATATATATATATATATATATATATATATATAGATAGATGGATAGATAGATATACCAAGGCTTTTTCCCCCTTACTAGGGAGGTAGCCAAAAAGGAAAAGACATAAAATCATTCATTTAAAAGATGATTTCCATGAGTTTCCTTGCATTTACTATCCAGAATGCAAACCACATTCCTGTCCAAATTTTTATGACATCCCTATTTTTTAATCCATCCCCTCAACAAACATCATCTGGTATATACACTAACCTCAAAGTCCTTCATAGGGTTGGCTGTACTTGGAGTTATGGTGCCAGTCGAGAATCCACTGAAGCTTGTGCTTCCACTTGTAAATCCTCTGTTACCAAACATGTTATGTGATCTGTAACAATAACATCCTTATATATTTTTTATTCCATTGGTATCACTTCCTTCACAACAAAGAATAATTAATGTGTCAAATCAATACACCACACAGATTGATGAGTGATTCAGTTTAACATCACAAACTCCCCATATCAGGAAGCTAGGACATTGCCCCTTACAGAGGACTTTGTAGCATGGAATTGTATTAACCATGCCCTTGGTCCAACTCGCTGGCATCAGGGTCGAACTACTGTCACCTCAATCTCCGACACAAGTAGGCATTCAAACCCATTCACCCAGCGACCACCCACACAGGGTAGTCCAAAAGTAGGTTCATAATTCAGTTTAATTTTTCAACCTTTTTTTTTTTTTTTTTTTGACCCAGTGTCAATTAACTGCCCTGATTTCTTCTCACAGAAAATCCCTAGCCCCCCAAGAACTGGCTACAGCTGCCAGTTTGTCCCATGAGTCACTCAGTATAGAGATTTTGTGTTGCTGTCTGGAATGAATGAGTGTAGGACAGTGCAACTTTTTTTTTTCTTTTTCCTCCAAGCACTTTGGAACCCATGGTGCTCACTAAGCTGTCCTGGAATCATTAATGGAGTTGGACTTAAGGCCTTAAAAGGTGACATGGGTATATTTGCTTTCTATCCACACCCAATCATTTTCATGTGCGGCTCTGTGGGAAGGATTTTGACTCCCGAGTGTAGAGGTTTTCTGTTTTTCCACATTACTTGGTTCATACACACTTACATACACCCATATCTCCATCCAAATCTCACCCTTGCTCACATCATCCTTGATGACAATTTTCTCCACCTCATCACACACCTATCTTACCACTTACTAACAATGCCACTCCCTCCCTTACCTTCTTCCTATTCCTAACAACCAAACTCCAGTTCCTCTTTCTTTTTCAGTTTCTTTTCACTCAATACGATGGTGGCATAACTGGAAACGTGTTGGTCTTCCATTCGCTTAGTTGTGGACTTGAATCCCACATTTCTCTCTCATTCCTAGAAGTGATTGTCACCCGGCTTAACCCCTTCACTCCGGGCCAAAATCTCGCGGGCAGCATTTGCTGCCAGACATGCGATGTTGCGTCATAATACTCGCATTATAAAAAATAAAGTCACCACTGTATTAATTGTCACGCAGGTACACTACAATAAATATAATCAAGATGTCGACGTCGGCATCCTCGCGTACCCACTTGCTCCTCATGACGCCTACATAGGCATCACCGTATGGAAGGGGTTAACAGTCCAAGTGTATGGAGCAAAGGCTACAGAGTTGGCTGCAGATACATGCCTCCGAGTGTAGGCTCCTCACTGTCTTTCTTGTCCCCTACACCACATCTACAAACATCCAATGATCCCATTACTAGGTTCCTCATCCTAGACCCTTTTTTAATTTGATTCTTTGCAAGAGAAAAAGACAGAAGGAAATCCCCTAGTCCCCTTAACCTATCCCATTAAGTGCTTTCTATGACACATATGAACATGGCAGCAGCATTCCTCCCCCCCACCACCACCACCACCATCATCATTGCCAGGGGGGTTAGAAAAGGAAGAGGTGGAATGGTAAAGAATAAGTTCAACTGGGCAGGAAAAATACACAATCTAGTATCAACTTTTTTCCATAAATTTCACTACAGAATTGGACCACTTTCTTTATTACAATATAGGACTGACTTTACACCTGTTCTAAATGACAGCCACTAGGGAAGACGGCAGACAGACAGAAAGTGCCACAAGGTAAATTCAAATTGCTCATTACCCTTGCCAGCCGTGCAGTAGGGTTGGTTGGTGATCTGGACAATGACAATTTCCAGAGAAGGGCAATCCAAATAATGGCAAATTCTGAATAATGGCAATCCAGATATGGTTAGGATTATTGTACTACATTTACTTTCGATATATGGCTCACTTCTGTAAAGAGCAAAACTATCAATCCCAAATATACATACATACACATTTACACATATAACCAAACAAGCACTACTAAGCAGAATACAAATAGCATAATTCACCAAGAAATCAACTCTGCAGAGAAATCACCTCCAAGACAGATAAGGGTGACACTAGCAAACCTCCGTTTCAAATCACCACCCTTTGCTAAAATAGTACCAACACAGAACTGACCTGGCAACAGACACCAAATGCCTAAGATGCAACTAACACACAGAAGACACAAAACACCTAATACTACAGTCCTTCACTCACACCCTACAGACAATACAATATCTCTTCAGTGAGTTACCTTACTTATGGACCTAACCAGTGGCTGTGACCAACTACTTGTGGACTGGGTCTACTGCAAAAGTTAACTGAGACAACAATTTGTAAAGGGATGTACTTAGTTCACATCCACATTGGACATGAGATACATGTGCCTCCTAAACAGTTCTTTGACCAATCTACTACTATATATTCTTTCCACATTGCAAATTAGTGCCCCTGGCTTTTCCTGGACTTCTTTCTCAGATGCACTTTTATTTTATTTTCTGAAAGAATACAAACTTGCTAGTCTATGCGTTCAGAATGTTGAAATAAAAGGCATACTAATTTGTAGAACAACTGGTTTCCATTCTGTGAGTAGGCTGAGCTACCCATAACATCCATCCACATTATTACTTGCACCAACATTCACTGAAAATTAAATAAGTAGTGTCCAAAGGAATTCTTCTTTCCATATGTCTTTAAAATTAACCTTTTGATAAAATTAGGAAATATAAAGTCAATGACAATATGTATACAATACAGCAGTATTTGATTAGGCTATGGCAACTAGCATATATTTTGACCAGTCTCATGGATGTTTTGATATATGAACATTCTGACTTGTATGCATTCTGGTCATGAGGAAATTGGTGAGGCATTAGCAACATCTGGTGCCTTTGGTCTATATACTGTGACTTCTGATCAAGTTAGATTTACCAGTTGAGTTAGAGAAGGCTTTGGGAGCAAAAGTTTAGCTTCAATCAGCAGCAAATCCTGACCTGGTTTTCAAATCAGTGCAACTTTTCTAACATATCAAGTATGAAATAAAATAAAAAACAATAAGAAATAAAAAAGTGGGGGTATTATGGCCCTGGCACATTTTGCTATCCAGAACACATGGACATTCTTAGCAGTGAGCCCATAAGAACATAATTTCACTTCATCACACACAAGAATTATCACTGTTTTTCTAGTTATCTTGAGAGGTTACTTTCTTCTAAGTATCACTTTCAACAGAAAATTGGAGTCACCTGAAGAACTGTTACCCCAGAACGTCCACCTGAAGAATCATCACCCCAGGATACCCTACCTGAAGAATTGTCACCCCAACCAAAAACACCTGAAGAATCATCACCCCATTTAGGTTAGGTTAGGTTAGGTAAGGTTAGGTTAGGTTAGGTTAGGTTAGGTCAGGTCAGGTAAGATTAGGCGAGGTAGGTTAGGTTAGGCTAGGTTAGGTTAAGCTATGTTAGGTTTGGTTAATTTAGGAATCGTCGCCCTGGGATATTCCACCTGAAGAATTGTCACCCCAAAATTGCCCACCTGAAGAATTATCACACTGTCAAAGTCTGGGGTGACAATTCTTCAAGTGATCTGGAAATTGCCACAAACAAATAATAATAACACTTTGCTAAAACAAAGTCTTAGAGATGCTCCACATCCCTAAATACAGTTTCACTAATTTATGGCTTTAGTAATGAACGAGAACACAAACCTACTTAATCCTTCACTGGGACCGACTTTGGATGACTCAAACTCTAATAATCATCTATACGTAATTCATAAGCACTACCTTCAACTAAACCTCTTCAGCATGGTTCCCAACAATCAGCAAGACAAAAACAAACCAAAATTCTCTCCAGTGAACACCACATGAATACAATTATAAAGCAAAACCCCAAACACCATACACCTTTCACACAACCACCACCAAAGAAATGCCCCAAAAAAAAAAAAAAAAAAATACACCAGTACCATACTCCTCGAATATTTATAACAACCTTCTACCTATACTATATAAAACATTGGCACAAAAACATATACTCAGATTACTAAACAAACCTTTAAAGACAGACCATCAAACTCGATACTACAACAATCCCCAGACATAAGCCCACAATAAAAACCCTCCCACACCTTATAAAAACTATACTGGCATGCTTACACTTATGACAGAATAGACCTGGCCAGAATCAATCTGCTCCAAATGCAGCCACTAGAAAAAACAGAACACTTTATACTACAATACACAATACAAACAATCCCTTGACAATATATCTTCCCTAAATGGATTATGGTTCCACCTGGGTCTTCCCCATTAAGTCGTAGGTCCTCTGCAAGAGACGAGAGTTAACAGATTTATTGATTGTATTAATCTACAGTACTTACACGGCTTGCATACATGAGAGTAAAATTCACAGCCACATGAAATTATCTTTCTTATTCACCCTACTGGTATGTGGTACAGCGCAGTGATGAATCAAATAATTATTACCTTAGCATAACAAACTCGTGTGTCACTGCCCTCATACCCAGGGCAGTGGACAGGGTGCAGGGATGACCCGTCATCCAGGAGGTGCTAAGATGAGAGGGAGGGTGGAGAGGAGTGGGGTGTACTTGGGGATGGAATGGGTGGGGATGATTTTAAGCCTTTTTCTTTTTGGCTACCTCCCTTGTAAGGGGGAAAACGCCTTGGTATATGTATGTACTTTTCATAATAAAAAACATTCTAAGCAAAGCATAATTTTGTAAACCTAATGGCAAAATGTCAAGGATTTGATTCAATAGGTGGAGTGGAACCACCAAAGAGGCACTAAAATAAAGGGCAGGTAAGTCACACTGTGACACTGGCAGTACATCTAAAAGAACTGGTAAAAAATATAGAAATCCTGAGGTTGTATTGCATTAACACACATTTATTTGTGGCTTCAATGTAATTCATATTAATTGCATGCCTTTTACACAGAAAACTAATTTGAGGACCACAATGGAAATAAGCTTACATGCTTTTATGTGTTACCCTTGGCATTTGTAATTGTTATTTCGAACTATGTGTTCTTTTCTTTATTTGCACTTCATGTATATTGATTAAATGCCAAATAAAATTACTTACTTACCAAACGTCTTACACCTTAATAAGTATATCTGGGTGAGCATAAATTCAGTTGCCTGTATAATTGTTTACTTTTACATGAACTATCATGTTCATGTATTCACTTGTCTTGTAGTATCCACCCCCAGTACTCAGTAGTATGGCAAAAGATATTAACCTTTCGGGAATTCCCTCCTATTCAACAAGACACTTAAAACACCCAAAACCCTGCTATAATTTGAACAACTATGTGATATCTTCATCCAATCAATACATATTTTGATTATCTATGGCTGTACTGGATTGCGTAGCTCTGTAACCATTCCCGAATACGTTTAGACAAATTGATTACTCAAATTACATAGTATGTATAGTTAAACTCTGCGTTACTGCATATTTAAACAACACTGAAAGCTTAACTAAAATTTGGTCTGAAACCTTAAAGTGACATGTTGTTCGCTGATTAAATGGAAAGTTGATATATAGTTGTAGTCTTGTACGTACCCGCTACTTTTCCTGCTTCACATCAACAACAACACGTTTGTTTGCAACATGTTATAAAGAATTGGTTTGAATCAAACATTACAAAGTTAGTGTATAGTGAGTATTTTTAAAATATATCTGTAACTAAATTTCAATTAGTGACTAGGTAAGTATTTCTTTGGGAAAGTTATGATGCTACGCGAAATAAAAATTAACTTGACTAAGCTCAAGTCAAGATTAAAAGAAAAGAACGTGTTGTATGTCAGAAAATTGAATTATAATGTAAACTATACATTTTCATGAGAAGGAGACTTATATGAAATATCATAATGTCTAAACTATAAGAATGCTACAATGACATATGAAAATAGCACACAACAGTTCGGCGCAATTTCTAATCATTGAATTTCCTCCGGGTTATCAAAACCAAGCTCTTATTATTTCATTATAGAATACACTCCTAACATTAGACAACAAATCCGTGATCAGAATGACATGTTATATACCATAGATGTGAAAAATAGATTATATAACTCTTATGGTGTCTCAAAGTTTAAGTGTTAAGGTTTCGGCCACTGCATAGGCCCCAGAAACTGTAATGTAGCTGTTCCCAAACTATGGTATGCGTACCACTAGTACGCGATGGCCTTACAGGTGGTACGCAGGCACATTCGGAATTATGTGCGATTTTCAGTTGTTGGCAATTTGGTTGCAAACAATTGAAAATACGTCGCGTAGCGGCCCACTGGCACAGCCAGTTCTCAAACTGCCTCCGTACTGTGAAATTGTATCTTATCACCTGGTAAAGTAGTAGTTTATTTTGTATTTCTCTATTGTACATCTCCATTAGAATTTAACAAAGAAATTGTGTCATTTGTTGATGGTACATTTGTGTATTTTACTTATGAATAAATAGATATCTGATAGATTTTTTTCTGGAACCAGGTGGTACACAATCAGAGTAACTTGCACCCAACAATTACACGAATGATTACAGGCAGTCACAACCTAAAATAACATACATACAATTATAAGTTTCTTTCCCATTTATCTTCTCACCTCCCTGCCATCAGCATCTGCACAGTCGACTACCGCTTTAGCCGAAGAGTTGACTGTAACTGTATCTCCCACAGCTAGTGCTCAGATTCACTCTCACCCCCACTGACAAAACCTTTTCAATACTATTTACTGCCGAAGTCTTTGCTGTCCTCACTACCTTGTGTCTTATTTCCAGCTCTCCATTCTCATCCTTCATTATAATTTTTGAATGACACAGTTCCTTATATATATATATATATATATATATATATATATATCTATATATATATACATATATATATATACACATATATATATATGCTGAGACATTCTGACAGGATGACGTAGGTGGAGTAGGAAACACAAGGGTCTTAGTCAGTCTTGAGTTTATTCTTGACTAGTTTCGCAGGTATGCTTTTTCAAAGGAAAGAAATGAAAAGGCATACCTTTGAAAAAGCATACCTGTGAAACTAGTCAGGAATAAACTCAAGACTAAGACTCCTGTGTTTCCTACTCCACTTATATATATATATATATATATATACATATATATATACATATATATATACATACATATATATATAAATATATATATATATATACATACATACATATATATATATATGTGTATATATATATATATATATATATATATATATATATATATACATATACATATATGTATATATATACATATATTCCCACCACCTACTGATCCACGATATCTCATGCTGGTAACCCCGCAACAAGGCAGCTCGGGAGGTAGGGAGGCAGCAGCAACCTCTTTCAGTGTTACCACCCCCCTGCCTGAAACAGACTTCTACACTACCCTCCACCACGCATAACAATAATTACAGCATATTTTTTCTCGAAAAATACCTGACAAATTATATAATATCGATGAAAATTTATGTGCGGTTGTGGCTTTCATCCCACATGCGTCACCGACGCTTTGAAGCAGTGTACACTGGTGCGTTTAAGAATTGGACAGTCTCGCCCCATCCATGGCTTTCTTATATTTAATGACAAATCACACACACACACACACACACACACACACACACACACACACACACACACACACACTTCAACGAATGGACGGCTTAGAAGACGTTCTGAAGAAAAGTGAAGTCTGTGGATCCCAACGCAAAGAGAAGTGCCTAGTGTTTTTGCAGGGTGGGGGGGAAATTGCTCGTGGAGTAGTGGGAACGTAGGGAAAGAGGAAAAGGGGAGGGATTACTGAGGGAAATGGAAGGAAATGAGGAGGGAGTAGACTTTGACCAGCCAGACAAGCGGAAGGTAAACAAAAGACTTAGCGAGGATCAAATGTCTAATAAAAATGTAAAGATTAGAAGTATAGAGAGGAGCAATACAGAAGAAAGTGACGAGAATATGTTCCAGATTTAAAGCGGGTGGGGGGTACACAACCCCCCCCCCCCGACTGATAAGACTAGAGTAGAGAGTTGATAAGGTGATCGAGGACTTGGAACGTAAGTTAGGTAATGTAGACTCCATTTTCCAGAGAATTGAAAGGTTGGAACAACTAGAGAAGGCTAACAGAAACTTAACTGAAGAAATAGAGGACCTAAAAAGACAGTTAGGAAATGTAAAGGAGGAGAATGAGAAATTGAAGAAGAATAGTAATGAAAATAGAGAGAAAATAGCTACAGAAGTTAAAAATTGGAGAATAACTCAAGAAGGGAATAAGGTTTCATTCACTGACATAGTCAAACAGCAATTGAAAGAACATAATGAAGACTCGGTTATTAAAGTGATGAGACAGAAGGAGAATATAGTAAGAGAATTAGCTGACAAAAAGAAATGGAAGAGAAATGGAAGAGAAACATAACCCAGATAGAACCGCAAGAATCAAGGAGGAAAATGAAAGAGTAAGCAGTTTATTAAAATTAGTCCAGGAAGATGAACCAGAAATTATAAAGGAAATTGAGGAAAAATTTAGACTAGGAAAATATAGTACAGATAAGACCAGACCAATTAAGATTAAATTCAGGTCACAAACAACGGCAGAGAAAATTCTATCCAAGACAGGGAAACTAGCAACAAATGATCAATATAAAAAGGTATGGATAAAAAGAGAAATGAATAAGGAGGAAAAGAGAGGCAGGAAAAGAAGAAAAGAATTGAAGCCAAGGCAAAAAACGAGGAGAGAACGGAGTCAGAGAAAGAGAGATTCTATTGGAGAGTAGAGAACATGAAAATAAAGCATTACGACATACTAAAGAAAAACATAAGTGAAACAGAGAACACAATGGAAGTGGCAGAAAACTAAGAGTGTCTTACACAAATATAGATGGATTGATAACAGGATTGAATGAACTGAATGATTATTTGAAAGAAAAAGAACCGGACATAATGGGAATTGTAGAAACAAAATTAAAAGGCCCACTACCACCCAACAGTGTAGGACATGATACATACAATTATTGGATTAGAAACAGAGAGAAAAAACAAGGGGGTGGAGTTATGTTCCTGACTAAGAAGGATATAAACGTGAAAGGTGTCATATATGGAAAGAATACAGTAGAGATGATTATGATAGAAGTGGAAGACCGAGATAAGAAGAGCAGAAAATTTGTGATCAATTATGTGCCTCCGAAAACAGCCTCATGGAGGAGAGTGAACATAAAAGTATGTTAGAGGACACAAAGATAGCATTAACTAAAATAATGGGAAGACGGAGGAAGAATAGTTATGATGGGCGACTTTAATTGCAAAGAAATCTGCTGGGGAAGAAATGACAGTAAAGAGTGGTGATGACTCATGGGGAAATGCTCTACTTGAGATGATTACTGACCATTCAATGACACAATGGATACAAGAGAACACTAGGTATAGAAATGAAGAAGAACCATCGAGGCTAGACTTAATAATTACATCTGAACCTAGAATAGTGGACAAGATTGAATATAAAACACCAATAGGTAAAAGTGACCACATATTGATTGAACTGGAACTTAATGAAGAAAAATATATGAAAAGAAATGAACAATATAGGAAAAGGAAGAATGATGTATGAAAAAAACAAACTTTGATAAAATAAGAGAATTCTTCCAACAAGAAAACTGGGAAGAATATACAAAGAAGAAACATCAGTGGAAGAGAAATGGAATATCTTGACAAAAATTTACAAAAAAGGAGTGGAAAAGTATGTCCCAAGACAAAAACAAGAAAAAGAATATGTAAAATGCTGGTACAACAAAAGTTGTAGGGAGTTTAAAAGACAAAAGAGACAAAGCCTGGACCAGATGGAAAAAAGACAGAAGACCTGAAAAATGGAAAATATATACTGGTTATAGAAATGAATATGTACAAAAGTGCAGAGAGGAAAAAAGAAAATATGAAAAAGATGTTATAGAAAAGTGTAAAGAACAACCAAAACTAGTCTACAGATTTGTAAACAATAAACAGAAAAACAAACAAGACATGGAGAAATTAAGACAAGGAGGAGTTGAATACACTGAGGAAATGGAAATGGCAGAAATTATGAACAAACATTTTAAATCAGTGTTTACAAGGGAAAATATACAACCTGAAGAGATTGAGTGGAAGGAAAAAGTCCCCCCTATGGAAGAAATAGAAGTAACAAAGAATGAAATATTGACACACTTGGGTAATTTTGATGTCAGAAAATCGCATGGGCCAGATGAAATAGCAAAACTGGATTCTGAAAGAATGCAGGAATGAACTGGCAGACAAAATACATAGCATAATAAGCAGTTCCTTAAAAGAAGGAAAAGTTCCAGAAGATTGGAAAAAAGCAAATATAGTACCTATATATAAAGGAGGAAATAAAGAAGAACCTACCAACTATAGACCAGTCTCTCTAACAAGTACAATAGCAAAAATATGTGAAAGAATTATCAAAAGTAGATGGGTAAAATACTTGGAAAAAAACAACGTACTACATCCAAGGCAATTTGGATTCAGACAAGGACGATCATGCGTCACCAATTTAATATGTTTCTATTCAAGGCTAATAGATATAATACAAGAAAGAGATGGATGGGCTGATTGTGCATTTCTAGACCTAAAAAAAGCTTTTGACAAAGTACCACATAAGAAGCTGCTTAAGAAATTAGAATATGAAGGAGGAATACAAGGTAAATTGCTAAATTGGATGGAAGACTTTTTGCAAGACAGAAAAATGAGAGTAGTGATAAGAGATCAGCACTCAAAATGGAATGAAGTAATAAGCGGTGTCCCGCAGGGAACAGTTTCTGGCCCCAATAATGTTTGCTATATATATTAATGATATGGATGAAGGAATTGAAAGCTATATGAGCTTCTTTGCAGATGATGCAAAACTACTGAAAAGAATGAAAACTGAAGAAGAATTGTGAATCACTACAGAGAGATCTAAATAAAGTACAGGAATGGAGTAGGAAGTGGGAGATGGAGTTCAATACAAAAAAAGTGTAGTATAATGGAATTTGGAAAAAGCAAAAAAACAGAATAACAGGATCATATAATTTGGAGAAGAAGGAATAAAAAGAGTAGAAAATGAGAAGGACCTGGGAGTCATTGTTATGAATAATATGTCACCTGAGAAACATATAAATAAGATTTTTGGAGAAACCTATAATTTAATAAGAACAATCAAAGTGGCATTTACATACCTGGATGAAGAAATGGTGAGGAAAATCCTAATCACCCTGATAAGACCAAGATTGGAATATGCAGCAACGATATGGTCACCAAGTACAAAAAAATGTATAAAAAAACTTGAAAGAATACAAAGAGCAATTACAAAATTGGCACCAACACTCTCAAAACTATCATATGAAGAGAGACTACAAAAACTTAAACTACAGACACTAGAGCAAAGAAGAGAGAGAGGAGATTTGATAACTATTTACAGAATCATGAAAGGCATAGAAATTACTGATAGAGAGAAATCTGATAAAATGGGATGACAGAAATACTAGAGGACACGGAAAGAAAATAAAAAAAAGACAGCTATAGAAGAAGAGATTTGAAAAAGAACAGCTTTCCTCACAGAGCAATAGACAATTGGAACAAGTTAGATGAGAAAGTGGTGTGTGCAAAAACAATACACGAATTTAAAAATAGTTTAGATAAAATGAGATATGAAGACGGGACCCCACGAGCATAGCTCCCCTTCCCGTAAAATACAACTAGGTAAATACAACTAGGTAAATACACACACAAAATACACACACACGCGCGCGCGCGCGCGCACCCACACCGAATGGACGGCGTAGAGGACGTTCTGAAAAAAAGTGATATTTTCGTGGATCCCAACGCAAAGGAAGTACCTATTGTATTTACAGGGGGGGTTGCTCGTGGTGTAGGGGGAAACAGAGGAAAAAGGAGAAGAGGAAGGATAACTCAGGGAAATGGAAGGAAATGAGGAAGGAGAGGACTTGGTCCAGGCAGGCAGGCGCCATGTAAACAAAAGGGGTCCTGTCCAATTGAGTAACGACGAAAGGTCTAACAAAAATGTAAAGATTAGAAACATAGATATGAGTAGCATAATAGAAGGTGAGAATGATAATTTCCATGGATTTAATGAGGGGGTGGGGGCGGATACCAACCTCCCCCAACTGGCAAGTCTCGAAGAAAAACTTGATAAAATGACCGAACATTGGGAGAGTAGGTTTGATAGAATTTCAAAAATGGCTGAAAGAGTGGAAAGATTAGAAGCACTTGAGAAGGCAAACAAAAACTTAACTAAGGAAATAGAAGAACTAAAAAGACAGTTAAAAGAAGTAAAAGAGGAGAATGAAGAATTAAAGAGGAATAATAAAAAAACAAAGAGGCCATAGCTAAAGAAGCTAAGAGTTGGAAGACAATCCAAGAAGACAATAAAGTTGCATTCACTGATATAATTAAACAGCAAATGAAAGAACAAAATGAAGACTCAGTTATTAAAGTATGAGACAAAAGGAGAATATAGTAAGAGATTTAGCAGATAAAAAGAAATGTATAATTATATTAGGAATGGAAGAGAAACACAACCCAGATAGAACCACAAGAATCAAGGAGGAAAATTAAAAAGTAAGCCGATTACTAGAATCAGTTCAAGAAGATGAACCAGAAATTATGAAACAAATTGAAGAGAAATTTAGACTCGGAAAGTATAGTACAGATAAGACCAGACCAAATAAGATTAAATTCAGGTCACAAACGACGGCAGAGAATATCTTATCCAAAACAGGGAAACTAGCAACAAGTGAACAATATTAAAAGGTATGGATAAAAAAGGGAAATGAATAAAGAGGAAAGAGAGGAAGAAAAAAATAAAGGACTTGAAGCTAACTAAGGAAAAAAAACGAGACCAGAACAGAGTCAGAAAAAGAGAGTAGTGAATATGAAACTATTGGAGAGTAGTGAATATGAAACTAAGGAAATTCGACATACTAGAGAAAAAAAGGGAAGCAGAGAACACAATGGAAGTGGCAGAAAACTAAGAGTGAGGTGTGTCACATATGGAAAGAATACAGTAGAGATGATTATGATCGAAGTGGAAGACAGAGATAAAAAGAGCAGAAAGTTTGTGATAAATTATGTGCCTCCGAAAACAGCCTCGTGGGAAGAGAGTGAACATAAAAGTATGTTAGAGGACACAAAGATAACATTAAATAAGATAATGGAAGATGGAGGAAGAATAGTTATGATGGGCGACTTTAATTGCAAAGAAATCTGCTGGGAAGAGATGACAGTAAAGGGTGGAGACGGCTCATGGGGAAACGCTCTACTTGAGATGATTACTGACCATACAATGACACAGTGGATACAGGAGAACACTAGGTATAGAAATGAAGAAGAGCCATCGAGACTAGACCTAATAATTACATCTGAACCTAGAATAGTGGACAAGATTGAATATAAAACACCAATAAGTAAAAGTGACCACATATTGATTGAACTGGAACTTAATGAAGAAAAATATATGAAAAGAAATGAACAATATAGAAAAGGAAGAATGATGTATGAAAAAACAAACTTTGATAAAATAAGAGAATTCTTTCAAAAAGAAAACTGGGAAGAAATATACAAAGAAGAAACAACAGTGGAAGAGAAATGAAATATTTTGACAAAAAATTACAAAAAAAAGAGTGGAAAAGTATGTCCCAAGACAAAAACAAGAAAAAGAATATGTAAAATGCTGGTACAACAAAAGTTGTAGGGAGTTAAAAGACAAAAGAGACAAAGCTTGGACCAGATGGAAAAAAGACAGAAGGCCTGAAAAATGGAAAATATATACTTGTTATATAAATGAATATGTACAAGCGTACAGAGAGGAAAAGAGAAAATATGAAAAAGATGTCATAGAAAAGTGTAAAGATCAACCTAAACTATTCTACAGATTTATAAACAACAAACCGAAAAACAAACAAGACTTGGAGAAATTAAGACAAGGAGGAGTTGAATACACAGAGGAAATAGAAATGGCGGAAATTATGAACAAACATTTTAAATCAGTGTTTACAAGGGAGAACATACAACCTGAAGAGATCGAATGGAAAGAGAAAGTCCCCCCTATGAAAGAAATAGAAGTAACAAAGAACGAAACATTGAAACACTTGAGTAATCTTGATGTCAGAAAATTGCATGGACCAGATGAAATAGCAAACTGGATACTGAAAGAATGCAGGAATGAACTGGCAGACAAAATACATAGCATAATAAGCAGTTCCTTAAAAGAAGGAAAAGTTCCAGAAGATTGGAAAAAAAATATAGTACCTATATATAAAGGAGGAAATAAAGAAGATCCTACCAACTATAGACCAGTCTCTCTAACAAGTACAATAGCAAAAATTTGTGAAAGAATGATCAAAAGTAGATGGGTAAAATATTTAGAAAAAAAAACAACGTGCTAAATCCAAGGCAATTTGGATTCAGACAAGGACGATCATGCGTCACCAATTTAATATGTTTCTATTCAAGGCTAATAGATATAATACAAGAAAGAGATGGATGGGCTGATTGTGCATTTCTAGACCTAAAAAAAAGCTTTTGACAAAGTACCACATAAGAAGTTGCTTAAGAAATTAGAAACTGAAGGAGGAATACAGGGCAAACTGCTTAAATGGATGGAAGACTTTTTGCAAGAAAAAAATGAGAGTAGTGATAAGAGACAAACACTCAAAATGGGATGAAGTAATAAGCGGTGTTCCGCAAGGAACAGTTCTGGCCCCAATAATGTTTGCTATATATATTAATGATATGGACGAAGGAATTGAAAGCTATATGAGCTTCTTTGCAGATGATGCAAAACTACTGAAAAGAGTTAACATGGAAGAAGATTGTGAATCACTACAGAGTGATCTAAATAAAGTACAGGAATGGAGTAGGAAGTGGGAGATGGAGTTAAATACTAAAAAGTGTAGTATAATGGAATTTGGAAAAAGCAAAAACAGAATAACAGGATCATATAAATTGGGAGAAGAAGGAATAAAAAAAGTAGAAAATGAGAAGGACCTGGGAGTCATTGTTATGAATAATATGTCACCTGAGAAACATATAGATAAGATTTTTGGAGAAACTTATAATTTAATAAGAACAATCAAAGTGGCATTTACATACCTGGATGAAGAAATGGTGAAGAAAATCCTAATCACCCTGATAAGACCAAGATTGGAATATGCAGCAACGATATGGTCACCAAGTACAAAAAAATGTATAAAAAAACTTGAAAGAATACAAAGAGCAATTACAAAATTGGCACCAACACTCTCAAAACTATCATATGAAGAGAGACTAGCAAAACTTGAACTACAGACACTAGAGCAAAGAAGAGAGAGAGGAGATTTGATAGCTATTTACAGAATCATGAAAGGCATAGAAATTACTGATAGAGATAATCTGATAAAATGGGATGATAGAAATACAAGAGGACACGGAAAGAAAATAAAAAAGACAGCTATAGAAGAGATCTGAAAAAGAACAGCTTTCCTCACAGAGTAATAGACAGTTGGAACAAGTTAGATGAGAAAGTGGTGTGTGCAAAAAGAATACATGAATTTAAAAATAGTTTAGATAAAATGAGATATGAAGACGGGACACACGAGCATAGCTCCCCCTCCCGTAAAATACAACTAGGTAAATACATACACACACACCTATCCTTAGTTGAAGAATTTAAATACCTAGGAGTAAAGATAGATGAAAGGTGTCAAGTGGAAAAAGAAATATTAAATAGAATACAGTGCCATACAAATAACTTAAGAACGCTATATCCACTGATGCGAGAAAAACTTATACCCAGGCAGGTTAAGATAACAGTTTACAAAACCATTTTAAGACCAGTTCTAACATATGGGTCAGAAACATGGACACTGACAGAGAGGTTGAAAATTAAAATACAAGCAGTAGAGATGAGAGTACTGTGAATAATAAAAGGTGTGATAAAATAAGAAATAAAGAAATAAGGAGAGAGCTGGAAATAGAGCCTATATTAGAATATGTAGAGAAAAGCCAATTAAGATGGTTTGGACACGTCATGAGGATGAATGAGCAGCAGTATCCATTCAAATACTACCAGTGGTAGCCACAAGGAAAGCGACCAACAGGAAGACCCAGGAAGAGATGGAGAGACCGTATCAGACAAGCCATAGAGTCAAGAGGAAGAACTATAGAGGAAGTGGAGAGAGTGCAGCTGTATGCAGATAGGGCCTTGTGGAGAGACTTCGTGAGGCATCATCGCTGACAGAGCAACGCCCTACCTGGTGTGTGGTGAGAAGGTGAGATTCCCTTCATGAGGAAGCAAAGAAGGGTGTAGAAGAGAAGAAGCAGGCTTTCATAGATTGGCTACAAATTAAGACGAGGAAATCGTATGAGAGGTACAAAGTAAAGAGAAGGGAAGTTAAGCATGTGATAAAGGAAGCAAAGAGGAAACCAGATGTGAAATGGGGTAAGAGTATGACAGAAAATTTTGAAAGTAATAAAACGATGTTTTGGAAAGAAATTAAAAATGGAAGAGGAGGCGAATCAAGTAGAGAAGAAAAGGTAAAAAGTGCAGATGGAGAGATGGTAATGGAAGAGAAGGCAGTGAGAGGAAGGTGGGCAGAGTTTTTTAGGGAGTTACTAAATGTGAAGGAGGATAGGGAGGAAGAGGTAGTTGCAGTGGGAAGCGCTAAGTGATGAGTGAGGAAAATGGAGCAGAAATAGGGAAAGATGAAGTGAAAGCAGCTGTTAAGATGATGAAAGCAGGTAAGGCACCTGGGTTGGATGGATGCCATGCAGAATGTCTGAAGAAAGGAGATACAGTTATGGTGGACTGGCTAGTGAGGTTATTTAATGTTTGTTTAATTGAGGGTAGAATGCCGGAGGACTGGAGGAGTGCCTGTATAGTTCCGCTTTATAAGGGAAAGGGGGACAAGTGTGAGTGTAGTAGTTTCAGAGGGATTAGCTTGTTGAGTGTAGTTGGGAAGGCCTATGGGAGGGTCTTGATTGAGAGGATAAGGAGAGGAACAGAGGGAGTAATTGGTGAGGAACAGTGTGGTTTTAGGACAGGTAGGGGTTGTGTAGATCAGATCTTTGTGGTAAGACAGATATGTGAGAAAGCTATAGGAAAAGGTAAGGATGTTTTTTGGGCTTTTATGGATTTGGAAAAGGCTTATGATAGGGTAGACAGGAAGGCACTGTGGGAGGTAGTGCAGATATATGGGATAGGAGGAAAGCTGTTAAGAGCAGTCCAGAGTTTTTATGAGAGTAGTAGGGTTTGTGTTAGGATTAGAAATGGAGAGAGTGAATGGTTTGAGGTAAAGGTGGGACTTCGTCAGGGATATGTTATGTCGCCCTGGCTGTTCAATCTATACATGGATGGGGTGGTGCGAGAGGTGAATGCAAGGGTAGTGGGTCAGGGGTTGGAGATGGTTAAAGAAAATGGAGAAAAGTTGGGAAATAAGCCAGTTGTTGTTTGCTGACGACACTACGCTTGTAGCAGGATCGGAGGAGGGATTGAGGAAGTTAGTGACAGAGTTTGAGATGGTGTGTGAAAGAAGGAATCTGAAGATAAATGTGGGTAGAAGTAAGGTGATGAGATGTACAAGGGGAGAGAGTGACAGTAGGCTGGAAGTGAGCATTAAGGGAGAGCGACTGGAGGAAGTGGATAGTTTTAGATACTTGGGTGTGAATGTGGCAGGAAAGGGAGGAGTGGGGGTGGAGGTAGAATGTAGATTGAGAAAAGCGAGTAAATGCCTTGGTGGATTAAAATGTGTAATGAGAAATAGACATCTGGAAATGGATGCTAAGAGGAGGTTATATGAAGGAGTGATTGTGCCAACAGCACTGTATGGGGCAGAAACATGGAACATGAGAGAGGAAGAGAGAAGGAGTTTGAATGTGTTTGAGATAAAATGTCTGAGAAGTATGATAGGGGTTACTAGGCTGGATAGAGTGAGAAATGAGGGGGTGAGGAGGAGAACAGGGGTGGAAAGGGAGTTGGGAGATAGGGTTAATGAAAGAGTATTAGGATGGTTTGGACACATAGAAAGAATGAGTGAAGAAAGATTAGTAAAAGAGATGTGGAAGGCAGAGGTGGAAGGAGTGAATATGAGGGGGCTTCCTAGGATGAGATGGATGGATGGGGTAAAAGGGGCATTATAAAAGAGAGGAATGTCTGTTGAGGAAGGACGGGAGAGGACAGAAGATAGGGGTGAATGGAGAAGGGTTGTGTATGGATGATGCTGTGATGCATGAGGGGGAGTGAGGAAGTATGTATGAGAAATAATTTCGACGCACCCCGAAGGGATTTCTCCCCGTCTTCTCCTTTTCTGCATGGGGGGGACAGAGAGGGGGGGTTGCCAAATTAATGAAGCGGCCTTGCTGTGGATTTGATGTGCCTTACGACACTGCTTCTGACCCAGGGTAGTGGACAAGGTGCAGGGATGACCCGTCATCCAGGAGGTGCCAAGATGAGAGGGAGGGAGGAAGGTGGAGGGGAGTGGAATATGTAGGGGATGGAATGGGTGGGAATGGTTTTTATGCCTTTTTCTTTTTGGCCACCCCCCCGTGTAAGGGGGAAAATCCTTTGGTATATGTATGTATATCACACATTCTACTTGGATCCCCTACACCCTGCAACAAATTTCTCACTACTCACTTTCCACCTCTAACAGCGATTTCATTACATAATACTTTAGGACTTCCTTTCATTCTACTAACCTTACACTCTGAAATAAAACCTTAACATTTCCACAGTTTAAAGACATCGTGTTTCCTTTCGTAACCGTATTAAACTTGCTGACCCACATCTCCCAAACCGTGTTTTAAGCATGGGAATGTGAGATCGACCTCAGATGTCGTTTCTCATTTGTTTATTTGTATCATTCACAGCAACGCCTCGACATTCAAATCAAACGAGTCTATGAATAGGGGAGTCTTTAATCTTTTCTTGAAAACTTGAAGACTTGGGATAGTTTTTATCCCATCTAGTAGTTTATTGAGTAACCTAGGAACACTCTTTTCAAAGGTTCTGAATCATATAAGTAGGTTACCATGATTCGTCAAATCAAGTTTGTCTTCTTGGCTACAGTCCCACAACATCATAAGTGTATCCGAGGATTTTATTGACATCCCAAGATAACGACAATTAATCAAATATTTTGAAGTTACTTCCCATTGAGTGATAGGTAAAGAGCTTTGTTATGTGCGTCGTTTTTATACACAATATGTCAAGTATCTGTTCAATTATTAAACACATTTAATTCTCCCTTGGTTTGAATTTGGTCTCTGTATTTTCTGAATGGATGGAGGAGGAGAAAATCCTCAGCGAAAGCCCTGACGCGGATGCGTGTCGTCACTCTTTCCCCAATCTCGTTAAAAATTAATATGCAGTGAGAACAAGGGAACCTTGCGATTTGATCAGTAAAAGAAATGTTTATGGTCTATACTATAGACATTTTTATTCACCTTAACGTTGGGCCTCCAACCCCATAACTGCTTTTAATTGGGATGTATTACTAGAATAAACACAGTTTGAAATAACAATTACAATTGCCGAGGATAAAAAATACGCTGCTAAATGTTATTGTAACGCGTAAATTATGTCTTCCAAAGCAAATATTAGACAAGTAGTATAAGGAAATCATATATACGGTCAGGCGTTTGTTTCTATTTTATTTTTTTGACGTCATGAAGATCACTCATTCACCAAACAACGGTGTCACCCATTCTGCTGATTACGTTTTCATATGCATACATTTCAAAGAAAATGCAAAAATATGGGGAATAACTTTAAAAATATACAAGTACGATTTGGCCATAAAAAATCTTGCTTGTTCAGCATATCGGTGAAATCACGTTAACTACAACCAACATTGAAATATGATAGATCAAATACAAAATCATAATCATAAACGAAATATAATCACAATTTTTTATTAATTATTATTTTTTGTGCAATAACGAAAACACCCAATGCATTAAAGTATTTTAGTATTTCGTAGCCATTTACTGTTTCCATCCTTGATGACAACATTGTACAGAAATGGTTGAATTAAGATTGGTAAACGGAAGGTATATGAGGGATAGCAGGGCGGAGGAATAATAGAAGTTAGAAGTGATCTGTATTTTATCTTATATAAATATTAGTCTCTAATAAAAAAAATGGATGTCATTAAAATCCATACGAGTTATTGTAATGAATTTTAAATGTTTAAGTTTTAAGAATCTTAGGCTACATGTTCTATGCCAAGCAGTCGTTCTCTGCGAATACCTACACTTTCGGACAAGGTCAGCAGGTCAACAGTCGTTAATTGACGTCACAATTTTATCTACTTGACCTTTTCCTTCTGTTCGTGGGCTGACTTGTTGTCACCGCTGATTGGCCAATACCCCGTTTCTTTATTTCCGTCTCCCTTCCCCCTCTCTCTCCCTCCGTGATGCGCAGGATGTTCGAGTGTTTGCAAGTATTTCTTCTCTCTTGGATTATATTTTTTTCCTATTAACGTTGTCGTTTTTGTGGACTCGTCGACATATAGCACAACAATAAGTAGCCATTGAGATACTCGACAATCCTGGTCTACCTCGGATTCCGCTTCCGACAGTCTCATATTTTAACTCCACCAACCTTCAGCCACGATTTCCACGATGCAGCAACCCAAGGTCTAAATATATGCTCGTGATGTCTCGTCTTCATATCTCATTTTATCTAAACTATTTTTAAATTCATGTATTGTTTTTGCACACACCACTTTCTCATCTAACTTGTTCCAACTGTCTATTACTCTGTGAGGAAAACTGTTCTTTTTCAGATCTCTTCTATAGCTGTCTTTCTTCATTTTCTTTCCGTGTCCTCTTGTATTTCTATCATCCCATTTTATCAGATTCTCTCTATCACTAATTCCTATGCCTTTCATGATTCTGTAAATAGCTATCAAATCTCCTCTCTCTTCTTTGCTCTAGTGTCTGTAGTTCAAGTTTTGCTAGTCTCTCTTCATATGATAGTTTTGAGAGTGTTGGTGCCAATTTTGTAATTGCTCTTTGTATTCTTTCAAGTTTTTTTTTATAATTTTTTTTTGTACTTGGTGACCACATCGTTGCTGCATATTCCAATCTTGGTCTTATCAGAGTGATTAGAATTTTCTTCACCATTTCTTCATCCAGGTATGTAAATGCCACTTTGATTGTTCTTATTAAATTATAAGTTTCTCCAAAAATCTTATCTATATGTTTCTCAGGTGACATATTGTTCATAACAATGACTCCCAGGTCCTTCTCATTTTCTACTTTTTTATTCCTTCTTCTCCCAATTTATATGATCCTGTTATTCTGTTTTTGCTTTTTCTAAATTCCATTATACTACACTTTTTAGTGTTGAGCTCCATCTCCCACTTCCTACTCCATTCCTGTACTTTATTTAGATAACTCTGTAGTGACTCGCAATGTTCTTCCGTGTTCACTTTTTTTTTTTAACAATTTTGCATCATCTGCAAAGAAGCTCATATAACTTTCAATTTCGTCATCCATATCATTAATATATATAGCAAACATTATTGGGGCCAGAACTGTTCCTTGTGGCACACCGCTTATTACTTCATCCCATTTTGAGTGTTTGTCTCTTATCACTACTCTCATTTTTCTTTCTTGCAAAAAGTCTTCCATCCATTTAAGCAGTTTGCCCTGTATTCCTCCTTCAGTTTCTAATTTCAGCAACTTCTTATGTGGTATTTTGTCAAAAGCTTTTTTTAGGTCTAGAAATGCACAATCAGCCCATCCATCTCTTTCTTGTATTATATATATTAGCCTTGAACAGAAATATATTAAATTGGTGACGCATGATCGTCCTTGTCTGAATCCAAATTGCCTTGGATTTAGCACGTTGTTTTTCTAAATATTTTACCCATCTACTTTTGACAATTCTTTCACAAATTTTTGCTATTGTACTTGTTAGAGAGACTGGTCTGTAGTTGGTAGGGACTTCTTTATTTCCCCCTTTATATATAGGTACTATATTTACTTTTTTCCAATCTTCTGGAACTTTTCCTTCTTTCAAGGAACTGTTTATTATGCTGTGTATTTTGTCTGCCAGTTCATTCCTGCATTCTTTCAAAATCCAGTTTGCTATTTCATCTGGTCCATGCGATTTTCTGACATCAAGATTACTCAAGTGTTTCAATATTTCATTCTTTGTTACTTCTATTTCTTTCATAGGGGGGACTTTCTCTTTCCATTCGTTCTCTTCAGGTTGTATGTTCTCCCTTGTAAACACTGATTTCAAATGCTTGTTCATAATTTCCGCCATTTCAATTTCCTCTGTGTATTCAACTCCTTTGTCTTAATTTCTCCAAATCTTGTTTGCTTTTCAGTTTGTTGTTTACAAATCTGTAGAATAGTTTTGGTTTATCTTTACATTTTTCTATGACATCTTTTTCATATTTTCTCCTTTCCTCTCTGTACGCTTGTACATATTCATTTCTATAACAAGTATATATTTTCCATTTTTCAGGTCTTTTGTCTTTCTTCTATTTGCTCCAAGCTTTATCTCTTTGGTCTTTTAATTCCCTACAACTTTTGTTGTACCAGCACTTTACATATTCTTTTTCTTGTTTTTGTCTTGGGGCATACTTTTCCACTCCTTTTTTTTTTATAAATTACTGTCAAAATATTCCATTTCTCTTCCACTGTTGTTTCTTCTTTGTATATTTCTTCCCAGTTTTCTTTTTGGAAGAATTCTCTTATTTTATCAAAGTTTGTTTTTTCATACATCATTCTTCCTTTTCTGTATTGTTCATATCTTTTCATGTATTTTCCCTCATTTAGTTCCAGTTCAATCAATATGTGGTCACTTTTACTTATTGGTGTTTTATTTTCAATCTTTTCCACTATTCTAGGTTCAGATGTGATTAGGTCTAGTCTCGATGGTTCTTCTTCATTTCTATACCTAGTGTTCTCCTGTATCCACTGTGTCATTGTATTGTCAGTAATCATCTCGAGTAGAACATTTCCCCATGGGCCGTCTCCACCCTTTACTGTCATCTCTTCCCAGCAGACTTCTTTGCAATTAAAGTCGCCCATCATAACTATTCTTCCTCCATCTTCCATTATCTTATTTAATGTTATCCTTGTGTCTTTTAACATACTTTTATGTTCACTCTCTTCCCATGAGGCTGTTTTTGGAGGCACATAAATTATCACAAACTTTCTGCTCTTTTTATCTCTGTCTTCCACTTCGATCACAATAATCTCTACTGTATTCTTTCCATATGTGATACACCTCACGTTTATATCCTTCTTAGTCAGGAACATAACTCCACCCCTTTGTTTTGTCTCTCTGTTTCTAATCCAATAATTATATGCATCATCTCCTACACTGTGGGGTGGTAGTGGACCTTTTAATTTTGTTTCTACAATTCCCATTATGTCCGGTTCTTTTTCCTTCAGATAATCATTCAGTTCATTCAATCCTGTTATTAATCCATCTATATTTGTGTAAGACACTCTTAGTTTTCTGCCACCTCCATTGTATTCTCTGTTTCCCTTTTGTTTTTCTCTTATATGTCGTATTTCCTTAGTTTCATATTCACTACTCTCCAATAGAATTTCTCTTTTTCTGACTCTGTTCTGTTCTCGTTTTTTTCCGTAGCTTCATGTCTTTTCATTTTTCTTCCTGTCTTTCCTCTTTATTCATTTCTCTTTTTATCCATACCTTTTATATTGTTCACTTGCTGCTAGTTTCCCTGTTTTTGCTAAGATATTCTCTGATGTCGTTTGTGACCTGAATTTAATCTTAATTGGTCTGGTCTTATCTGTACTATACTTTCCGTGTCTATACATCTTTTCCATTTGTTTCATGATTTCAGGTTCATCTTCCTGAACTAATTCTAGTAAACTGCTTACTTTTTCTTTTTCCTCATTGATTCCTGTGGTTCTATTTAGGTTATATGTCTCTTCCATTCCTAATATAATTATACATTTCTTTTTATCTGCTAAGTCTCTTACTATATTCTCCTTCTGTCTCATCACTTCAATAACTGAGTCTTCAGTTTGTTCTTTCATTTGCTGTTTAATTATGTGAGTAAATGCAACTTTACTGTTTTCTTGGATTTTTCCAGCCCTGTGCTTCTTTTGCTATGGCCTCTTTATTGTCTTTATTATTCCTCTTTAATTCCTCATTCTCCTCTTTTACTTCTTTTAACTGTCTTTTTAATTCTTCTATTTCTTTAGTTAAGTTTTTGTTCACCTTCTCTAGTTCTTCCAATTTGTCAACTCTCTGCGCAATCTTTGCTATGTTACCGAACCTACTCTCACAATGTTCGGTCATTTTATCAAGTTTTTCCTCTAGTCTTGCTAATCGGGGGAGGTTGGTACCCCCCCCCCCCTCATTAAATCCCTGGAAATTATTATCTTCGCCTTCCGTTGTACTGCTCTTATCTATACTTCTAATCGTTACATTTTTTTTAATCCCTTCTTCTCCATAATCCTCAGTTCTCCGTTTGTTTACAAGACGCCTGGCCTCCTGGACCAAGTCCTCCCCTTCCTCATTTCCTTCCATTTCCCTCAGTAATCCCTCCCCTTCTTATTTCTCACCTTCCCACTACACCACGAGCTTTCCCCTTCCCTGTAAATACAATAAGGTACTTCCTTGACGTTGAGATCCATGTAAAATTTTATCTTTCTTCGGAACTCCAATATATGCCGTCCATCCGACGAAAGTGTGTGTGTGTGTGTGTGTGTGTGTGTGTGTGTGTGTGTATTTACCTAGTTGTATTTACCTAGTTGTATTTTACGGGAAGGGGAGCTATGCTCGTGGGGTCCCGTCTTCATATCTCATTTTATCTAAACTATTTTTAAATTCATGTATTGATTTTGCACACACCACTTTCTCATCTAACTTGTTCCAACTGTCTATTGCTCTGTGAGGAAAGCTGTTCTTTTTAAAATCTCTTCTATAGCTGTCTTTTTTTTTTTTCTTTCCGTGTCCTCTTGTATTTCTGTCATCCCATTTTATCAGATTCTCTCTATCAGTAATTTCTATGCCTTTCATGATTCTGTAAATAGCTATCAAATCTCCTCTCTCTCTTCTTTGCTCTAGTGTCTGTAGTTTAAGTTTTTGTAGTCTCTCTTCATATGATAGTTTTGAGAGTGTTGGTGCCAGTTTTGTAATTGCTCTTTGTATTCTTTCAAGTTTTTTTATACATTTTTTTGTACTTGGTGACCATATCGTTGCTGCATATTCCAATCTTGGTCTTATCAGGGTGATTAGGATTTTCCTCACCATTTCTTCATCCAGGTATGTAAATGCTACTTTGATTGTTCTTATTAAATTATAAGTTTCTCCAAAAATCTTATTTATATGTTTCTCAGGTGACATATTATTCATAACAATGACTCCCAGGTCCTTCTCATTTTCTACTTTTTTTATTCCTTCTTCTCCCAAATTATATGATCCTGTTATTCTGTTTTTGCTTTTTCCAAATTCCATTATACTACACTTTTTTGTATTGAACTCCATCTCCCACTTCCTACTCCATTCTTGTACTTTATTTAGATCTCTCTGTAGTGATTCACAATCTTCTTCAGTTTTCACTCTTTTCAGTAATTTTGCATCATCTGCAAAGAAGCTCATATAGCTTTCAATTCCTTCATCCATATCATTAATATATAGCAAACATTATTGGGGCCAGAACTGTTCCCTGCGGGACACCGCTTATTACTTCATTCCATTTTGAGTGCTGATCTCTTATCACTACTCTCATTTTTCTTTCTTGCAAAAAGTCTTCCATCCAATTTAGCAATTTACCTTGTATTCCTCCTTCATATTCTAATTTCTTAAGCAACTTCTTATGTGGTACTTTGTCAAAAGCTTTTTTTAGGTCTAGAAATGCACAATCAGCCCATCCATCTCTTTCTTGTATTATATCTATTAGCCTTGAATAGAAACATATTAAATTGGTGACGCATGATCGTCCTTGTCTGAATCCAAATTGCCTTGGATTTAGTACGTTGTTTTTTTCCAAGTATTTTACCCATCTACTTTTGATAATTCTTTCACATATTTTTGCTATTGTACTTGTTAGAGAGACTGGTCTATAGTTGGTAGGTTCTTCTTTATTTCCTCCTTTATATATAGGTACTATATTTGCTTTTTTCCAATCTTCTGGAACTTTTCCTTCTTTTAAGGAACTGCTTATTATGCTATGTATTTTGTCTGCCAGTTCATTCCTGCATTCTTTCAGAATCCAGTTTGCTATTTCATCTGGCCCATGCGATTTTCTGACATCAAAATTACCCAAGTGTGTCAATATTTCATTCTTTGTTACTTCTATTTCTTCCATAGGGGGGACTTTTTCCTTCCACTCAATCTCTTCAGGTTGTATATTTTCCCTTGTAAACACTGATTTAAAATGTTTGTTCATAATTTCTGCCATTTCCATTTCCTCAGTGTATTCAACTCCTCCTTGTCTTAATTTCTCTAAATCTTGTTTGTTTTTCAGTTTATTGTTTACAAATCTGTAGAATAGTTTTGGTTGATCTTTACACTTTTCTATAACATCTTTTTCATATTTTCTTTTTTCCTCTCTGCACTTTTGTACATATTCATTTCTATAACCAGTATATATTTTCCATTTTTCAGGTCTTCTGTCTTTTTTCCATCTGTTCCAGGCTTTGTCTCTTTTGTCCTTTAACTCCCTACAACTTTTGTTGTACCAGCATTTTACATATTCTTTTTCTTGTTTTTGTCTTGGGACATACTTTTCCACTCCTTTTTTGTAAATTTTTGTCAAAATATTCCATTTCTCTTCCACTGTTGTTTCTTCTTTGTATATTTCTTCCCAGTTTTCTTGTTGGAAGAATTCTCTTATTTTATCAAAGTTTGTTTTTTCATACATCATTCTTCCTTTTCTATATTGTTCATTTCTTTTCATATATTTTTCTTCATTAAGTTCCAGTTCAATCAATATGTGGTCACTTTTACCTATTGGTGTTTTATATTCAATCTTGTCCACTATTCTAGGTTCAGATGTAATTATTAAGTCTAGCCTCGATGGTTCTTCTTCATTTCTATACCTAGTGTTCTCTTGTATCCATTGTGTCATTGAATGGTCAGTAATCATCTCAAGTAGAGCATTTCCCCATGAGTCATCACCACTCTTTACTGTCATTTCTTCCCAGCAGATTTCTTTGCAATTAAAGTCGCCCATCATAACTATTCTTCCTCCGTCTTCCATTATTTTAGTTAATGCTATCTTTGTGTCCTCTAACATACTTTTATGTTCACTCTCCTCCCATGAGGCTGTTTTCGGAGGCACATAATTGATCACAAATTTTCTGCTCTTCTTATCTCGGTCTTCCACTTCTATCATAATCATCTCTACTGTATTCTTTCCATATATGACACCTTTCACGTTTATATCCTTCTTAGTCAGGAACATAACTCCACCCCCTTGTTTTTTCTCTCTGTTTCTAATCCAATAATTGTATGTATCATGTCCTACACTGTTGGGTGGTAGTGGGCCTTTTAATTTTGTTTCTACAATTCCCATTATGTCCGGTTCTTTTTCTTTCAAATAATCATTCAGTTCATTCAATCCTGTTATCAATCCATCTATATTTGTGTAAGACACTCTTAGTTTTCTGCCACTTCCATTGTATTCTCTGTTTCCCTTATGTTTTTCTTTAGTATGTCGAACTGCTTTATTTTCATGTTCACTACTCTCCAATAGAATCTCTCTTTCTCTGACTCCGTTCTTTCCTCGTTTTTTGCCTTAGCTTCAATTCTTTTCTGCTTTTCTGCCTCTCTTTCCTCCTTATTCATTTCTCTTTTTATCCATACCTTTTTATATTGATCATTTGTTGCTAGTTTCCCTGTCTTGGATAGAATTTTCTCTGCTGTTGTTTGTGACCTGAATTTAATCTTAATTGGTCTGGTCTTATCTGTACTATATTTTCCGAGTCTGAATTTTTCCTCAATTTCCTTTATAATTTCTGGTTCATCTTCCTGGACTAATTTTAGTAAACTGCTTACTCTTTCATTTTCCTCCTTGATTCTTGCAGTTCTATCTGGGTTATGTTTCTCTTCCATTCCTAATATAATTATACATTTCTTTTTGTCAGCTAATTCTCTTACTATATTCTCCTTCTGTCTCATCACTTTAATAACTGAGTCTTCATTATGTTCTTTCAATTGCTGTTTGACTATGTCAGTGAATGAAACCTTATTCCCTTCTTGAGTTATTCTCCAATTTTTAGCTTCTGTAGCTAGTTTCTCTCTGTTTTCATTACTATTCTTCTTCAATTTCTCATTCTCCTCCTTTACATTTCCTAACTGTCTTTTTAGGTCCTCTATTTCTTCAGTTAAGTTTCTGTTAGCCTTCTCTAGTTGTTCCAACCTTTCAATTCTTTTAAAAATGGAGTCTACGTTACCTAACTTACGCTCCAAGTCCTCGATCACCTTATCAACTCTCTCCTCTAGTCTTATCAGTCGGGGGGGGGGGGTTGTGTCCCCCCCACCCTCTTTAAATCCCTGGAACATATTCTCGTCACTTTCTTCTGTATTGCTCCTCTCTATACTTCTAATCTTTACATTTTTATTAGACATTTGATCCTCGCTAAGTCTTTTGTTTACCTTCCGCTTGTCTGGCTGGTCAAAGTCTACTCCCTCCTCATTTCCTTCCATTTCCCTCAGTAATCCCTCCCCTTTTCCTCTTTCCCTACGTTCCCACTACTCCACGAGCAATTTCCCCCCCACCCTGCAAAAACACTAGGCACTTCTCTTTGCGTTGGGATCCACAGACTTCACTTTTCTTCAGAACGTCTTCTAAGCCGTCCATTCGTTGAAGTGTGTGTGTGTGTGTGTGTGTGTGTGTGTGTGTGTGTGTGTGTGTGTGTGTGTGTGTGTGTGTATTTACCTAGTTGTATTTACCTAGTTGTATTTTACGGGAAGGGGAGCTATGCTCGTGAGGGTCCCGTCTTCATATCTCATTTTATCTAAACTATTTTTTAATTCATGTATTCTTTTTGCACACACCACTTTCTCATCTAACTTGTTCCAACTGTCTATTACTCTGTGAGGAAAGCTGCTCTTTTTCAAATCTCTTCTATAGCTGTCTTTTTTTATTTTCTTTCCGTGTCCTCTAGTATTTCTGTCATCCCATTTTATCAGATTCTCTCTGTCAGTAATTTCTATGCCTTTCATGATTCTGTAAATAGCTATCAAATCTCCTCTCTCTCTTCTTTGCTCTAGTGTCTGTAGTTCAAGTTTTGCTAGTCTCTCTTCATATGATAGTTTTGAGAGTGTTGGTGCCAATTTTGTAATTGCTCTTTGTATTCTTTCAAGTTTTTTTTTTATACATTTTTTTGTACTTGGTGACCATATCATTGCTGCATATTCCAATCTTGGTCTTATCAGGGTGATTAGGATTTTCTTCACCATTTCTTCATCCAGGTATGTAAATGCAACTTTGATTGTTCTTATTAAATTAAAAGTTTCTCCAAAAATCTTATCTATATGTTTCTCAGGTGACATATTATTCATAACAATGACTCCCAGGTCCTTCTCATTTTCTACTTTTTTTATTCCTTCTTCTCCCAATTTATATTTTCCTGTTATTCTGTTTTTGCTTTTTCCAAATTCCATTATACTACACTTTGTAGTATTTAACTCCATCTCCCACTTCCTACTCCATTCCTGTACTATATTTAGATCTCTCTGTAGTGATTCACAATCTTCTTCAGTTTCCACTCTTTTCAGTAGTTTTGCATCATCTGCAAAGAAGCTCATATAGCTTTCTATTCCTTCATCCATATCATTAATATATATAGCAAACATTATTGGGGCCAGAACTGTTCCCTGCGGAACACCGCTTATTACTTCATCCCATTTTGAGTGTTTGTCTCTTATCACTACTCTCATTTTTCTTTCTTGCAAAAAGTCCTCCATCCAATTTAGTAGTTTGCCCTGTATTCCTCCTTCAGTTTCTAATTTCTTAAGCAACTTCTTATGTGGTACTTTGTCAAAAGCTTTCTTTAGATCTAAAAATGCACAGTCCGCCCATCCATCTCTTTCTTGTATTATATCTATTAGCCTTGAATAGAAACATATTAAATTGGTGACGCATGATCGTCCTTGTCTGAATCCAAATTGCCTTGGATTTAACACTTTGTTTTTTTCTAAATATTTTACCCATCTACTTTTGATCATCTTTCACAAATTTTTGCTATTGTACTTGTTAGAGAGACTGGTCTATAGTTGGTAGGGTCTTCTTTATTTCCTCCTTTATATATAGGTACTATATTTGCTTTTTTCCAATCTTCTGGAACTTTTCCTTCTTTCAAGGAACTATTTAGTATGCTATGTATTTTGTCTGCCAGTTCATTCCTGCATTCTTTCAGTATCCAGTTTGCTATTTTATCTGGTCCATGCGATTTTCTGACATCAAGATTACTCAAGTGTGTTAATATTTCATTTTGTGTTACTTCTATTTCTTCCATAGGGGGGACTTTCTCTTTCCATTCGTTCTCTTCAGGTTGTATGTTCTCCCTTGCAAACACTAATTTAAAATGTTTGTTCATAATTTCCGCCATTTCCATTTCCTCAGTGTATTCAACTCCCTCCTGTCTTAATTTCTCCAAGTCTTGTTTGTTTTTCAGTTTATTGTTTACAAATCTGTAGAATAGTTTTGGTTGATCTTTACACTTTTCTATGATATCTTTTTCATATTTTCTCTTTTCCTCTCTGCACATTTGTACATATTCATTTCTATAACAGGTATATATTTTCCATTTTTCAGGTCTTCTGTCTTTTTTCCATCTGGTCCAGGCTTTGTCTCTTTTGTCTTTTAACTCCCTACAACTTTTGTTGTACCAGCATTTTACATATTCTTTTTCTTGTTTTTGTCTTGGGACATACTTTTCCACTCCTTTTTTGTAAATTTTTGTCAAAATATTCCATTTCTCTTCTACTGTTGTTTCTTCTTTGTATATTTCTTCTCAGTTTTCCTTTTGAAAGAATTCTCTTATTTTATCAAAGTTTGTTTTTTCATACATCATTCTTCCTTTTCTATATTGTTAATTTCTTTTCATGTATTTTTCTTCATTAAGTTCCAGTTCAATCAATATGTGGTCACTTTTACTTATTGGTGTTTTATATTCAATTGTGTCCACTATTCTAGGTTCGGATGTAATTACTAGGTCTAGACTCGATGGCTCTTCTTCATTTCTATACCTAGTGTTCTCCTGTATCCATTGTGTCATTGTATGGTCAGTAACCATCTCAAGTAGAGCGTTTCCCCATGAGTCGTCTCCACCCTTTACTGTCATTTCTTCCCAGCAGATTTCTTTGCAATTAAAGTCGCCCATCATAACTATTTTTCCTCCCTCTTCCATTATCTTGTTTAATGTTGTCTTTGTGTCCTCTAACATACTTTTATGTTCACTCTCTTCCCATGAGGCTGTTTTCGGGGGCACATAATTTATCACAAACTTTCTGCTCTTCTTATCTCTGTCTTCTACTTCCATCATTATCATCTCTACTGTATTCTTTCCATATGTGACACACTTCACATTCATATCCTTCTTAGTCAGGAACATAACTCCACCCCCTTCCTTTTTCACTCTGTTTCTAATCCAATAATTATATGCATCATGTCCTACACTGTGGGGTGGTAGTGGACCTTTTAATTTTGTTTCTACAATTCCCATTATGTCTGGTTCTTTTTCTTTCAAATAATCATTCAGCTCATTCAATCCTGTTATTAATCCATCTATATTTGTGTAAGACACTCTTAGTTTTCTGCCACTTCCATTGTGTTCTCTGTTTCCCTTTTGTTTTTCTCTTGTATGTCGACTTTCTTTAGTTTCATATTCACTACTCTCCAATAGAATCTCTCTTTTTCTGACTCCGTTCTTATCTCGTTTTTTTCCTTTGCTTCCAGTCTTTTCTGTTTTTCTTCCTCTCTTTCCTCTTTATTCATTTCCCTTTTTATCCATACCTTTTTATATTGTTCACTTGTTGCTAGTTTCCCTGTTTTGGATAAGATATTCTCAGCCATAGTTTGTGACCTGAATTTAATCTTAATTGGTCTGGTCTTGTCTGTACTATATTTCCCGAGTCTGAATTTCTCTTCGATTTGTTTCATTATTTCAGGTTCATCTTCCTGAACTAGTTCTAGTAAATTTCTTACTTTTTCATTTTCCTCTTTGATTCTTGGGGTTCTATCTGAGTTATGTTTCTCTTCCATTCCTAATATAATTATACATTTCTTTTTGTCTGCTAAGTCTCTTACTATATTCTCCTTCTGTCTCATCACTTTAATAACTGAGTTTTCAGTTTGTTCATTCATTTGCTGTCTGATTATGTCAGTGAATGCAACTTTGCTATTTTCTTGAATTTTTTTCCAACCCTCCTTGTTCTCCTTATTATTCTCCTTTAAGACTTTATTCTCATCTTTTACTTCTTTTAATTGTTTTCTTAATTCTTCAATTTCCTTAGTTAAGTTTTTGTTCGCCTTCTCTAGTTCTTCCAATTTTCAACTCTCCGTATAACATTGTTAACATGACCAAACCTACGCTCCAAGTCCTCGATCATCTTATCGACCTTCTCTTCTAGTCTTGTCAGTCGGGGGGGGGGGGTTGTGTCCCCCCCACCCTCTTTAAATCCCTGGAAAATATTCTCATCACTTTCTACTGTATTGCTCTTATCTATACTTCTAATCTTTACATTTTTATTAGACATTTCATCGTCGTCGGGGGGTCGTTTCTTTACCTTTCGCCTGTCTGCCTGGGCCAAGTCTACTCCTTCCTCATTTCCTTCCATTTCCCTCAGTAATCCCTCCCCTTTTCCCCTTTCCCTACTTTCCTACTACCCCACGAGCAATTTCCCCCACCCTGTAAATACAATAGGCACTTCTCTTTGCGTTGGGATCCACAAAACTTCAATTTTCTTCAGAACGTCTTCTAAGCCGTCCATTCGTTGAAGTGTGTGTGTGTGTGTGTGTGTGTGTGTGTGTGTGTGTGTGTGTGTGTGTGTGTGTGTGTGTGTGTGTGTGTGTGTGTGTGTGTGTGTGTGTGTGTGTGTGTATGTGTGTGTGTGTGTGTGTGTGTAATACTATTTGCACAGTGACTGTCATTCGTTTGTAAGCAAGTGTTTGCTTTCTATATTGACCACTGCTACGTGCAATACATAAAACCCACGCCATTGTTTAATTTTACCTTGTTCTATAGATCGACAAGTACAACTTAAAACCATTTATTATTTTATAAAGGTAAAGTGAAAGAAGGACCCATTGGAGTAGGAAATTCCCGATTAATCGAGAGATTGGTAACAATCTCATGAAATTCAGCAGTCTTTCAGATAGTGAAGCATGTTTTATACAGCTTTTCATGTACCGCTGCAATATTATAAGTGGGTGGTGTTGTTCGGGAGGTGATTGCGAAACACCTCTCTGATTACAATCTTGTTACAAATTCACAGCATGGTTTTAGGAGCTACAGAATTAAAGCTGCCTTACCAATATGCTGTGCTACTTGGACGATGTAATCAATGCTGTTAATGATGGCCATTGAGTCAGCACCAACTATCTGGATTGTGAAAAGACGTTCGACAGGGTCCCACACTAGAGACTAGTAAATAGATTAAAGGCAATAGGCAAAGAGGGCAAACTTCTCCAGTGGGTCAAGGGGTTCCTGTGACAAAGTACCGTGTATCAGTTCGAGGCGCAACATCTGGGTGGCTGCAAGTCATGAGTGGGGTCCTGCAAGGTACGGTTTTAGGTCCAGTCCTCCTCCTTACTAATATTAATGATTTGGTAAACAACCTGGAATCATCAGTGGGATTGTTCGCAGACGACGTTAAAATATACAGCATTATCAAAACAGAGGATGACGTCGCGGCTCTACAGATGAACGTGGTTGGATGAGGTGAGCAACAAAATGCTGCTAACTTTCAATATCAGCAAATGTAGTGCCATGCACATAGGCCGAAACAACCAACAGACTGATTACCAACTAAATGGCTCAGTGCTCCAGGAGACAACTCAAGGAAAAAAAAACTTGGGATGCTAATATCAAGTGACCTTAAGTCGACTATGTTGCCAGAGTATCCGCTAAAGCGAACTGTCGCATGGGTATAATTAAAGAGAAAAGAAAAATCGTCCGAAACGAGGAAATTCTGTTACCACTCTAGCTCTCATTAGTCCGTCCAATTCTTGACTATGTCTAGGAATGGTCTCCGTATTTAGTACGATATTTTCAAAGCCTGGAAAAGATACAGCGAGGACCGACAAAATGATCAGAGCTGTCACAATTGATGTAGGCTACGACATGGGTTGTCGACATCTGGGACCACAAACATGAGGCATAATAGGGTGCATTCACCATTTCTTTTAAACTAAATACAAATAACTTAGGGGCCACTCTTTAAAAGTGTCAAAGCCCAATCAATGGAAAACGATTACGAAAGGCAACATCATAACATGTTCGGAATCAGAGTAATAAATAAACGGAATGCACTCCTTGAGTGTTCTTGCAGCGCTGCCCTCAATAGTCAAGTTCAAAGCTCGATATAATACAAACAAAATTGGCTGAAGATTTGGCTGAATGATTTAAGAGGTGGGGAACCAAACAAAAAGACTTATTTCCCCACTATCGATTAGGTGAGGATATAGGGGAGCATGTGATGATATGATAGATACACACAAGTTTTAAGGAAAAATCATCCATACCAGGAAGTAAGTTGGGACCCTATTACACTGAGAGAGGGCACCAGGGAACAACAGAATTAAGTCTACAAGGCTAGTTCAAGGTTGCCTAAGCGGAAGATTTCACCTTATGATAGTTACTGATATAACTGGAATGTAATGCTCTGATGCTCCGTGGACATTAAATTAGTACTGCATTGCAACTTCAAATTAGGCTACATAGAATTTGGAAGGAGCAGAATTCCTGGCGTAAAGCAAAAATACAGACAGAGAAGAATATTCAGACCACTATAACCTATTCCGCTTATTGGGGTGAAAATTCAGAACTGGATAGACATGCCTAAGAAGGCCTCTTCCAGAAGGTCAACTGAAGTGTGAGTTATGAACAAATGTACATTTTTATTCACAGTATATATCGTTGTTTCGTCTTCTGCCCAACATTTAGCAATATGCAAATTACGTATATGTATTATAAATGTTAGTATCCTCAAAACCATCCTGTCTATTCCTATTTTTCCTGCAGTTCACTGTTTCAGCGAATTATATTTGGGACGAGCTGTCAATCTCTTTCGGTCTGCGTTCTCAGAATATGTGCTGAAAGTGCTTCATTGTAAATTGAATATATAGTAGTTATGAATAAGAATCGCTTTCGATGCTGCATTAAAAGCCTTTGTGATGTTCTTTTTAGTATAAGGGCCAAGACCCTGATTTCCATCCTTCAAGGTTTTATCGTCTATACAGAGTTCAGACTTCATCGTTCGTAAACAGTTCAGTAATATTAGTAACATTGTTCGGGAAGGGTGCCCTGTGAGTGTCAGGTTGTTTGCTGATTTATTGCATATACACGTGATTATTTGAGTAAAGAGGTTAGTGAATTCTAAGTTACCTTCTTTCTTTTGCAATTATCTAATTAGAAAATACCAGTTTGCCTTCATGATAATAGAAATAAGATAGTTATGTTGGCCATTGCAGGCTGCGTATTGGTCAACGAGACGAGTTGAATGAATCATAATATCCTGTAACCATCGTTTTGGCTGCCTTGTTATATAAATTTCTTATTTTGTTAAGCTTTTGATAACCTGTAGTAGACGGCGTTGCTTCTATAGGGTTTGTGACAGCACATCGGATGACGTTGGGAGGAATTCAGATAGAAGAGAGCTGTAAAGATAATTGGGAGTGCCCTGTTGTGGAATTTTATTCTCATACAAATTTAGAACTAGTAGTTTGAATAGCATACACTCGATATCAAAAGTATGAAAACTTGAATCTTATGCAGGACCTTAGGGTACTGTAGTGCAGTGTAAGTTTGTTGTAGGCAGTATTCCAGTAAACTGTAATGAGACGATGCATTGTATTGGCCTTATAGGCCTGCTGTTTCTTTCAACTTGTATGTATTTTATGAGACTGGCTTGCATGGCAAAGGATGAGTGTACATTTTAGGAGTTCCTAGATTGTATGTATGTATTTATTTGTATATATTTGCATTTTGATTAGGTGAATACGTTTGTACAAAAGTTGCCCTGGCTCTCAAAAAAAAAATGCTTATTTTTAATTTCTATGATTTCCCTCTCTAAATCTCTCCTTTACCACCTCCATGATCACCTCTTCATTGCAGAATTTTCCTCAAGAAGAAAAGACCTGATTATTGGTGACATAGAAAGTGCTAGGTTAATCTCCGATTGATTATTTGATTGTACATGTCAAGTGAGAGAAGCTAGTAAATGTCTTCAGGGTGGGGATTGAAAAATGTTACAAGAAGTAGGCATCTGGAAATAGATGCAAAGAGAAGGTTTTATTAAAGGGTGATTGTGCCAATGACACTTATGGAGCAGAGAGTTTGAACATAGAGAAGAATTTTAAATGTGTTTGAGATGAAGTATCTTAGAAATATAGGAGGGGTTATAAGGTTGGATGGAATTAGAAATGAGGAGGAGAGAAGTGGTGGAGAGGGATCTGGCAGATAGGATTGATGAAAGATTATTGGGATGGTTTGGGTACATGAAAAAAATGAGTGAAAGCTAACAAAAAAGAGTGGAAAGCAGGGGTGGATGGAGTCAACATGAGGGGACGACTGAGGATGAGATGGGCAGATGGGGTGAAAGGGGCTTTGAGCAAGAAGGGTGTCTGTTGAGCACAGAAGGGAGAAGGCAGGGGTGAGTGGAGAATGGTTATGGACCAAAAGGTCTCCTGTTGGCATGCTCCGGCTTTGTGATCCTTTGATATTTTGATGTGGCCCGAAGGGATTTCTCCCATTCTCTATTTTCCATGTGGAGGGATGAGGAGAGAGTCTGTGTAAGTGAAGTGGCCCTGCTGTGGATGTACTGTGTCTTGCTGCATTGCCTTTGACCTGGACAGTGACAGGGATGACCCTTGATCCACAAGAAGCTAAAATGAAAGGGGAACACAGAGTGGTGGATAGGAGTAGGATGGGTGGGGCTGGGTACGTGGCTTGACTGGCAACCTCTCTTATACTCTTTAAGGGGGAAGAATCTCTTGGTATATAGAGAGATATATTAAGCATTTGTTTTAGGAGTAGATTGATGAAAAACTACAATCACATTTTGCTGTGTTCATTATGTTGAAGGAGGAAGAACAAAGACCATGTTGGACTTACTGTTCTTGGGCAGGCTCTTTTTTTTTTTTTTCCTCTTCCTGCCACAATTCACAAACTTGTTTCATAGTTTATATTCACAAGTTTCATTTCTAGAGCACAGCATTAATCAAGTATGCTGTGATATAGAACTGATTTTGTTTCTTAATTTTAAGTGTAGTTTATGTAGTGTCTTTAAATCAGTCTTGAAGCACAATTTTAAAACATCCGTATGAGATGGATGTCAAGCATAATCATCTCCCTGCCACTCATCTTTATACATACAAAGGCTTTTTCCCCCCTTACATGGGGGGGTAGCCAAAAAGAAAAAGGCATAGAAATCACTCCCACCCATTTCATTTCCCATATATTCCACTCACTCATCTTTATAACTCATTAGTATCCTTGCTTCCATCTGGAGGTACTGCACCAAAGGTTGCATTTTCTCCAGATATAAATATTGTGGAGGGCTACAGGATCTATGTAGATCAGTACTTAATCCCATGGATATTTTTGGTACGTCTGTTGATGTTTTTTTAAGTTGGATGGTACCCATTGTTGGTTCCTTTAGTGAAGCTCAAGTGGAATTTTATTAAGGTTATTTTAGAATAGGTTATGTTAGATTAAGAGAGCTTTTGCAAAATATTAATTGATAACCAAAATCTTTTATTTACTTGTTTATTCTATTGGTGGGTATACTAGTCCAATGTAGCTGCTAGTTTGATATTGATAGAAAAAACATGACATATCATTTGTGTAGCAACTTTCAGCAACATTGTCATCTATGGATTTGGCAGAAATTAACTTATCAAAACTTGTTGTGGTTCATCCAATAAGTTCAAGGATATGAAATAGTTGTCAAATCACAACTGGGAGATGAGGCTATCTGAGGTCACTGAATGGGATGTATAATCAGTATACAGTGAAAATAACAATAGTGTCTAAAATAACCATATGATGAAAATAGCATTGTTCTTCAGCTCATGTATGAAGTGGGTAAATTGATAAAAAAAATATTGATATGTCAAAAATTTTTAACATCTTTGTAGTAATAACAATTGTATTGGAAACATAAGGGAAAATATTGAATAAATACTATATGTGATAATTCATAAGGAAATGCAAGGGAATAGTAGATGGCCCACATTTATCTTCAAAACCTCAGAATGCCCTCCTCCACGTAATACTATCACATTTTCATGTGAGATAAGGCAAATTGGTACTACAGTCCTTCTCATCCTCATATTAATAGTGACAAACAACCCTACGCTTGTTCAAAAAATCTGGCAGTTCAAGAAAAGTAACAGTTACACAAGAACTGATTTGCAAAAAAATTGAAGAAACTAATAATACATACATATACCAGTGTATTTTTCCCTCTTACAAGGGAGGTTTAATCTGAGCACCTCCTGGATGACGGGTCATCCCTGCACCCTGCCCACCGCCCTGGGTCAGAAGCAGTGTCGCAAGACACAGCACATCCACAGCAAGGCCGCTTCATTTAATCGGCGACCCCCCCTCTCCGTCCCCCCTTGCATCCAGGAGGTGCTCAGATGAGAGGGAGGGTGGGAGGGGTGTGGAGTGTATGTAGGGATGAAATGGGTGGGAGTGTTTTTATGCCTTTCCCTTTTTGGCTACCTCCCTTGTAAGGGGGAAAAAGCCTTGGTATATGTATGTATGTATGTACAAGGGAGGTAACAAAAAATAAAGGCATAAAATCCATTCCATTGCCACATACCCCACTCCCATTCACCCACCTCCCTTTTATCATCTCCTGGATGAAGGGTCATCCCGCCATCTTACCCACTGGCCTGGGTCAGAAGCAATGTAGCAAGACACAGCACATCCACTAATAATAGAAAGAAAATAAGAAACATGATCATACAATACAGATGCATTAATGAGAGTTTATAAACAAAAAATATACCAATAAATAGAAATCATAAGGTGTAATGAGAGGACACATGCAGATTCCATAAGATTTGAGGAAAGAAAAGTTGAGAAATACAGCTTTGCAAGTAGTAATAGAAAGGTCAAATGAATTACCAAGTACAGTATGTAGGATGACAAAAATATAAAGTATTATAACTGGTGATTGCTGAACAAAAAAAAAAATAGGTAGAAGTCAGAGGGAGGCTGTGACCAAAAAAAAGTAAAGAGGACACTTGTAAAACAAAAAAAAAAAGGTAAAATTAATATATATATCAACATACAAATGCCTACACACTGTTCTTTGATAAAAAAACATGTACATCATCATAAGCAGAGCAGGAATTTAGATGTTGAAAGAAATAGATTTGCAATAAGTATGACTTTCTTGAGGACCTTACGGAAGTACATGAAATATAAGGAAGAGGGTGACAAAAATCACTGGAAAAGTAGAAAGAATTGTTATTAGAAGTAATGGAGGCCTAACCTATAAGGATTTTAAGAAAAAACATGTTCATGAAATAGATAAGTTGACTAAATTTACAGTAGTATATGAGAGATAGTAAAGTATAATCACAAAGAATCATACAACACGTTGAGCTTTTGCTCATTTCTATAGTGACCTGACAATGAAAGTAAGCAAGGCATTAACATAGAACAGGATGAAACATAGGATTCAGTCAGCAATCAAAAATACACAGACATCCTAAAAACAAAAGGATAAAGCATTCAAAGCAATAACTGCCTGTACTAAAATAACCCCAATAGAACATTTATATTCAGAAAGCAAGTTCCTTCCCAAAGAGCAGCACATGAAAATAATAGGCACTTCATTCTATGCAGGAGCTCTCAAACCTTGAGTACCACACACATCACATTAGCACAACCATCTGGATGCAATGAAATGAAAAAACAACACCAGCTACATGTTATTAAAACATCTACAACAATAACTTGCCACAGGTTCCTTTGAACTTATCCATAGAAAAAAGAATGTAAACTCAGATCTCAAAACAAGCACTTATAAATTTACCCCCAAAATTCCACACCAAACTACCTCAGGCAACTACCCAGACAAGAAATTCCTCCCAAGACAAGTAAGAACCACATTGGCATGACTGTTCCGACTATCCCTGACATTAAAATGGTACCAGCACAGCATAAGCTTGGTCACACTCAAATTTCCCCAGAAGATGCAGAGCACATCATCCCACACTGCCCCCATTCTCACCATAACCAGACAACAACACGAAATCTCATCTTTGAGTGAGGTGTTGGTCATTTTGATAGTCATTGGTGGTTACCTGGGAGTTGTGGATCTCCTGTACCAGAGATCTCGGGAAGTGGGTTGATTGATTGGGCCATTTTTAATACTTAACCTTCTTTGGCATTGGAGTTAATTTTCCATACCATGCCCCCACATATATATATATATATATATATATATATATATAGTGTGATTCACCATGATCTTGGGTTGTATGTTGGACACGTGATTGACAGCTATTATCCTCCCAGATGTTAGCTCAGAGCTTATATTTACCCAATCTATGGGTAATGCTGTGAGCTCGCATGCGCACGCACACAAATTAGTAACATAGTCCTTATTGAAAATTTTAATTGTGGTGACATCAACTGGGAGGAATGGGAAGCAAGTGGCAAAGTAAATTCCTGGGAAGATGCACTGTTGAGTATAGTAGTAGAGAAGACAATGACCCAGTGGGTAAAGGAAGTGACCCAGGTAAGATGACACTCCCACAAGATTAGATCTGTTACTAACCAAAGAGCTAGACATCATTAGCTCCTTGAACTACCTTTGCCCAATAGGAAAAGTGACCATGTTATAATTGAATTTCAGCTGGAGGATGAGGAAATAGAGCAAAGGGATGAATCACACAGGCAAGGGAGACTCAATTTTAGGGAAATGGATTACTAAGGGTTGAGAAAATTCTTTGAATACCAAAGGAATAAGGAGGAAATGGGAAATCTTGACATTTACAACCTGGGAGTGAACAAACATGTGCCAAAGGCTAGAGAAGGGAAGAAGCAAAAACAGGGTTGGTTTAACAAAAAGTGGGAAATTGCAAAAAAGCTAGGGATGTGGCTTAGGGAAAATTGAGAAAGGAAAACAGTAAAACAAAAGTTTGCAAACAAGTTAGGAATGACTAGACCAGAATTTGCAGGAAGAAAGTAATTTTGAAACAGGTGTAGTAGAAAAATGCAAAGATAAGCCAAAACTGTTTTACAGGTTCATAAATGGTAAATTGAGACTCCGGGAAGAACTTGCCAAGTTAATAGTAGATGGTGAGCTCTTTGAAGAGGCCTCAGCTCAGGCAGAAATAATGAACAAAGGTTTCCAATCTGTTCTCACAAAATAGTGCAACTTTTTTAAGAAAAGTGATGGGAACAAAAAACCAGGTTTAGCAGATATAAATGTAGAAGTGAGGGAAGTACTCAATCTCCTGGGATCATTAGAGGAGACAAAAGCCTCAGAAGCTGACGGGATCTCACACTGGATACTTAAAGAATGTAGGGAGCAACTAGTAGACAAGATCCAGTCTTATTACATGTTCATTGAAAGAAGGCATTGTGCCACATAATAGGAAAAAGGCAAATGTGCCAATTCACAAATGTGGAGACAAGGAAACACCACTAAATTATAGGCCAGTATCACTAACCAGCACGTTGGTGAAATTATGTGAAAGATCGGTGGACTAAATATCTTGTAAAGATGAACATTCTCACAGACAGACAGTTTGGCCTCAAGTCTGGAAGATCATGCACGTCAAACTTTTTAAACTTGTACTCCAGATTGATTGATGTGCTGCAAGAAAAAGGTGGGTGGGTGGACTGCATGTACCTGGACCTAGAGAGGGCATTTGATAAAGTGCCTTTCAGTCGACTTGTATGGAAATTGGAGGACTGAGAGGCAAACTATTGGAATGGATTAAAGACTTTGAAGGAAAAATGCATAAGGATAGTAGTAAAGGACAAGATGTCAAGCTGGAGAGCAGTAATGAGTGGAGTATCTCAAGGTTCAGTGCTCGCACCAATAATGTTTCTTGTCTATGTTAATGACGACATGATGGAAGGAACAACAAGCTATGCCAACATGTTTGTAGATGATGCAAAAATCATGAGAAGAGTGAAAAATGAGGAGGACGGGAGAATATTGTTAAAGTACTGGAAATTGGCGATAGCAGCAAAAAGCCATCCTTAAACTATTCCTTGGGAAGCGAACACAGTACAAAGGCAAAAGAAGGAAAAAGACATGGAAATGTTGATAAAATACAACCTGTCACCTGACAGACATATCAGCAGGATTGTGGGAGGGACATATGGACTATTGCAGAAGATTAAAGTGGTATTCCATTATATGGATGAAGAGATGATGAAAAAGATAATTGATATCCTGATACGTCCAAGACTCAAGACTGGAGTAGTATGGTCCCTACACAGAATGAAGGATATAAGCAAGATTGAAACAAAGGGCAGCAACCAAATTGTTCCCCAGCCTGGCAGATAAACCATATGAGGAAGGACTAAAGGTACTGGGTCTGCCAACCTAGAAAGATCAAAGAGGAAGAGGTGACATGATTAGTGTTTGGGTCATTAATGGTAATAGATTACATTGATAGAAGAGATCTGGTTAAAGATGGGAGGGGTTTAAGAGATCATGGAAGCAGATTAAGAAAGACCACATGTAGAAGAAATCCATTTTCAAAGGATTACAAAGGCGGAGCATGCCGACAGGATACCTTTTGGTCATATCTAGGTTGAATGCAAAAAAAAAATCATAATAATAATAAAATAATTAATAAAAACTATAATAATGTAAATAACTGCATAGATATAGTTAAATAATAAACTAACAGGTAAATAGTAAATAATAATAAATTGACATATAACTAATAATAAATGAAAAAGAGATGTAGATGTATAAATATGTGGAATAGCATAGAAAGTGATATAGCCCAAGCTATGCACACGTTCAAATCTAAATATGATAATTGGAAATCAAAGATATAGATTAAGTTGGAACCATACATGAATTTGAGTCTTGGTAATCTTGGTATGTTAGAAAATTAGAGAATAGGAGACAGGACCCAATGAGGTTTGCTCCTTTTTTGTAAACTAGAATTAGGTAAATACAACTCCCCACCCACGAGAGTTGGAGTGCTGGCTCGCTGCACAGCAATGCTGAAATTGTTTCAGCTCAGGTTAGGAATTGAACTCAGACTGCAGGAGTAGCAGTTGCGAGCACTATCACTGCACCAGTGAGCCGCGTGTGGAAGAGTGATTGAGTGAGCTTCTGGGCCTATTCCAGAGATTAGGTATCAGCCCCTTTGATGTTGTACCTCAGAGTGGAGGTCAAGGAAGGTGTAGCAGTTTGGTCAATAGTTGAGATCTCAATTGGCAATGTTTTCACTTGCTGAGCATGTTTTTATCCTTGGAGTCTGTGATACTACTTATAAGTCTGCCATGGTGCTATCAAATGGCTGAAACAATACCAGAAACACAATCATCAACCTCTGGGCAAACAAATCATAAGCCTAAATTTATATTACAAAAGACTGCCCCTGGATCCTAGCCACCAGAAGATTTTTCATTCACTCATACCGAGGCTGTAATAGACTGTTTACGGAAGAAGACTACCCATGCTTCCCTGTCCAGCTGTAGAATAACAGACCCAGATAATATATGCCAATATGATATAACACCTACATCCAACTGTAGCATTCTTCATACTAAACTATTTCAACCAAACATGGGTGGAAGACGCCTTTCTAATCACTTAGAGAGATGCTGTAATCCTCAATTTCCTTAAACTAGGGAAAGATTTCACTTTGCCAAACACCTTCCAGCCAGTCACCCTCACAGATTGCCTCAGCAAACTTGGAAAGATTTGTTTCATTCCAATTCTGGCAACTGGATTGATATTTCCTCATATCAGGCTTTTGTATGGGTTGCAATATTACAGATATCCTAGTGCAAACATATAGTACCATATTCATTAACAGTCAACATGTCTACATTATTTTTTACATGGGAAATGTATATGACTACCTGGAATTGGTGGATCCAATGTAAACTTGCATGCTTCCATAGAGCTTTGCTCATATTCATATCCTAGTTCCTATACCTGCATCATCAAACCTTATAAGTATATACAGGAACACCCTTATCCTTTGCACACTACCAACAAGGACTGCCTCAATGATTAATTCTCAGTATCTGTCTGTGATTTCTGTGCCTTTTTCTTTTGGCTACCCCCCCCCCCCATGTAAAGGGGAAAAAGCCTTTGGTATATGTATCTGTCTGCACCATAGCAGTTGATGAAATGGCTATATATATTCCCCATAAGATTACCACCAGTCTATATGTCAATAATTTAGCCCCATTCTGCATTGAAGCCCATCCTGTCCACATTACCTGTGTTTTTTGGAGAACTATGTCTCCTGTAACCCAATGGGCTAAAGACCACATTCCATTTTTCCATCTCCAAATTGATCTCCTTATACTTGTAGATGCTAATTCAGACCTTTCATCAATACATCAAGATAATACAGTCTCGATTTTAGGCATGTTAAAATTTCTCGCCTATGAACATGTGATCTTGAAGTTGTTATCCCAAATAAGCTGGATTTCCTCTGTAATCGACAAAACTTTTATATGCAAAGCAAAATCATTTATGAATGCAAAGTCTACTAGGAGACCTCAAGTGCTTTCTTGGCCCACACCTCAACACAGATACCATCAGCAATATTCCAGTGTAAAGAATGTGTGCAGAAAGCATAAACAGTGGAACTTTGGATAACGAACCTAATCCACTCCGTGACTTCATTCTCAAACCAAAATGTTCACCAGTTGAAATTACAGCAAAAACACCAAAGTACTACTGAGCTAGTGGAATTGTGTGTAAAAGCATTTGCTTATGTTTATACCTTGAAGTATTGCTTGTTAATGGAATAATTGCGCACAAAATTTGTTCATTAACTGATTTGTTAGTTAAATGGGGCATTTATTAACCGAGATTCAATTGTATCTACTCCCTTAGACATCAATTATCCTCTGACATTAGAATATCTCCTCAGTATCAGAGTTCCCATTTACCATTATTTTTTGCACACTCTGTTGCCTTTCAACACTCCTAGGATTCAACAGATATCAGCACTATTCTCATCTGTATAATATGAGAATGGCAGTCTTGCTTTTCTCGCTAGAAATGACTTTAATGCTCTTCCATTCACAACGCCTGCCCAGGCTCCTTGGTTAATCCTTCCAATACACCACCAGCTTGCCCTGGTCATGCTATCAAAAATCTGAAAAGAATCTTTCCCACCTATGCTCCCATTCATCATTCATTAACATATACACTATCAAAACACCAAATACCAACTGATATTATCCACAAAACTCTCCCATCTGTCTTTCCATTCCTCTACCAATCAATCAATCTATTGCTCTAGGAGAACCAGTCCCCAGGTAACTGATGACAGCCTCCAATTTGGCTTGCATGTCACTCAGGGAAGAAAAGTTTGGTGTCAGGAAAGTGTAAGAGCAGGGCAGTGTAGGATGGTATGTTTAGTGTCTTTTATGTGGTGATTGTATTTGGGATAATTTTGGTATATAGTCAGGCTAATTCTGTGTTAGCACTGCTTCGATACTGAGTGGTGACCTGAACAGTCATGCTAATATAATTGTTGTTTGTGGAGGGAGTAATTTCTTGGTGGGACTAATCTCTAGTAGGAATTTGAGGTTTAGGGGATTGGTCTTGGGTGTTTGCTCTGTGATCTGGTTGCGCATGCATTTTTGTCTGTCACAATGATCTTTTTTCCAGGATATGTCAAATGACTGTAAAAAGTTTTATGATTGTTGCTGTCATTACTGTTGTATCTAGTGGCATTTTTTTGTTGGAGCACTTCAGCATTTGAGTGATGTTTGTGGCCAGTGTGCTAATTGAATGGCCTTCTTTGAATCTATATCGATTTGGATATGTGGGTAATTGTGGTTTAATTCTTTCCTACCACTACATGGTCATTTTTTTTTTACCTATGGGACAATATTAGGTATATGTCGTCATTCTGCATCCTTGTCTTGGGTACTACGTGTTACCATAAAGTCTTTAACCTTGCCCTTTAATTTTGATCCTTAAATTTATTGTCTAAGCCTCATATTGCTTCAACTCCATTTTTACAACTTTTCCTATCCTTATTCCCGTTTTATCTTTTCTATCACATCCCCAGGATGTATGTCTGCCATATACCTGTTGTAGATCAACATTTTGTGGTAGCATGGTCTTGGCTAAGCACCAAATATTAGGTTTGTTTACGAATAGGTAACAAGTTGGTAGGAAGCCATCCACATCTGTATATGCCTCATGGAAATTCATTGCACTGTTTCTGGTATACTCTTGTTCTCTTATTTGTTGTTTACTTGATTGATACATATATGCTGGGACATTGTGACAAGTTGATGAAGGTGGAAAAAGAAGTCACGGGTCTAGTTCAGAGTTTCTGAGTTTATTCCTGACCGGTTTTGTTCTATGCTTCTTCAGAAGCATAGAGTGAAACCAGTCAGGAATACACTCAGGAACTCAGAACTAGACCTGTGACTTCTTTTTCCACCTTCATGATATATATATTTATATATTTTTTTTCTTTTTCTTTCTTTTACCATTTCCGCATTTCCTGGTTTATATATCTATGTACCAGAAAGCTTCATCCCAAGGGAAGTAGCCAGCCAAGGCATGCATCCACCCTTCACCCATTCAACACATTTGTTTCCCTTTTAATAATCTCTTAGCTCCTTGTGGCTGAAGGGCCATCCCTGTCCCCTTCATGAGTCAGAAGCAGTGTAGCAAGGCATGGCACCTCCACAGCATAGACCCCCAGCAGCCAAACTTAGTTTACCCCAAACACTTCATTTACATGCCAACCCTCAGTTCATCCTCCACTCATACTTATCTCCCGTCCTATACATTTCCTGCTCAACAGACATTCTCCTTTTCCGGAAGCTCCACTACATCCTATCTATCCATCCCCTTCTTGGTCATCCCCTCAAGTTCACTCCATTCACCTCTGCCTTCCACACATTTTGCTTTTTTTTTTTTTTTTCTCATTCTTTCCATATGCTAAAGCCATCCCAGTATTCTTTCATCAACCCTATCTGCCAGCTCATTCTACCCTCACTGTCAGCTTTACCTCCTCAAACACTTATTTTTTCAACTTTCTGCCTCCTATACATTCCAAGTCTCGGTCTCATAAACCTTGTTTACACTGGGCAAGTTGAGAGGCAAGTCAAGTGTGCAAGTTACTTGAACTGGAGAGGAAAGCAAGCAAGTACATTTTTACCCAGGTCAAGTCAGAGACAAGTAGGCTGTGTGAATATGTTTGTGCTCACTTGCACAATTGATTTACCTCTCAATTTGCCCCATGTAAACAAGGCTATACAGTGTTGTAGGCACCATCACCCTTCATATAGTCCTCTCTTTGTGTCCATCCCTAGATAACTATTTCTTGTTACATTTCATTTCCCCAAACCATTTAAAAGCTTCCCTCACTTTACAGTTTACCTCCATCGGTACCCCTCCATTGCCTGCAGCATGTGCCCATAAATACTAAAAACTGTCCACTTCATCTATCCTTTAAGACTTGTCTTCAACTCACTGCCTTCCTCCTCTTGTGCATCAATTCACCTTATTCTTACCATATTTTATTTATTTATTATTGTTATTATTATTATTATTTATTTATTTATTTTTTATTTATTCATTTATTTTTTATTTATTCATTTATTTATTTATTTTTTTTAATTCCTCTTTTGAGGGGTTGTTGAACCTGAATTGACCACCAGGGCCTCCAGAGTCTAAAACCAGACCATCAGGATCAACATTTCTAAGTCTTAATCTTCTTTTGCTTTTGAATCATGTCCCATTGATTTATTTATTGATGGTCTTTTTTAGACCTTTTACCCATTTCCAATCTTTCCTCTTTTTAATTAGATTTAATTTTCCAGGTATTGAAGCATGTGTGTGCGTGTTTGTGCACATACGAGTGCTTGTGGTTGCTGATAACTTGTTTTTAATTGTATTCCTTTTAATGATATTTTTGTTGATAACAATTTTGTTTTTCTTTTCAGGGGATGCAGTAACTCAGAAATTTGAAAGAAAAGGAAAAATCAGCAATGGAAGTTTCACTCAAAATTTTCAGCTTTGTAAATAAGGAAAATGAAAAATAGATGATTTTCATGAAATGAGCTAGTGTAGCATTTGCTGTGATTGTGTCATTTCATGACAACTTACACGGTGTCTAGTGGCTTATCAGTTGGAAAGAGATGTGATGTTGTTATAGTGAGAATAGCTCTGGGTTCATCCCTTTGTGCAATGAGCAGTGATACAGGGAGTGCGACATTCAATTCATAGGTTGTTGCACGTCGTCCGTGCACACCATGGAGGAGAAGGGTAACCACTGGATGCAGAGAGCACTGCTGGCTCTCTGCTGTTGTGTCATCCAGGTCCTCACACTCCCAATAACTGGTGAGTATTATCGCCATTGTATGTAGAAGCTGTGTTTATGTGAACATTTGTACATCTTTTATAGGTAACTGGAAATGCTTTTTATCTTGTAGTTATTATTTTTTGTTGTATGGTAGTATTCCCTTATCTCCCACCCCACACCCCTCTCTCTAGTATCCTTTTACTCTTTCTATATCTATACCTATATATATGTATATATGTGTGTGTGTATGTATGTTTTTCACTTCCCTTGTTATTAACATTTACAGGTATATATATTTTTCAAATATTTGCTCTTGTTTGAGTGATCTCTGCCCAGTGATACTATTTACTGAGTATGTGTTGTACTTAAGTGAGAATGGAAGGACATGGAAGTAAACCAGTTGTTATTTGATGATGACACTACTGGTAACTGATTCTGAGGAGAGATTCCAGCAGCTGGTGGCTGAATTTGGAAGGGTGTGTGAAAGAAGAAAGTTGAAAATGTATGTATGGGAGATGAACATTGGTGGTAGGTTGTTGTTGTTCCCTAGATTTTTTAGCCAAGCAGTCCTGTCTCCCTGAGGAACACCACAGCTAGAAGAGGGTTTTCCCACAAGTCCCTTACAGAGTGTATATTGTGTTGATGGCATGCATAATCACATACAATTCAGTCTTTCATAATGTGTTGTATAGTATGGCGTGAAGTGTTACATCCAGGACAGTTATCTGTGATGCTGTCATCCAGCCTCTTCTGGTAACTTGGAAGGGCTTGATGGTGGCTGTATCACAGCCTGGCCAGGTGGACTCTGTCCTTGGGGGAGAGAGGATTCAAAGGGATGGATATGAGGAGGTCTGGTATGCGCCAATGTGTTGTCTTTCAGCTTGTTGATGGAACAGTGTGCAATTTGATTATGATTGTGCTTCTTGAGGCTGGTGTCTGGTAGTTGTGGAGGCAGAGAAGAGAAGAGATTATTTGTGTGTAATATAGGTATTTTAGTGTCGTTTTGATGTTTCTTGTCTTGTGTGGGTGTCCTGCCATGATGTGTATTGCTTGTGGAGGCTATGGCAAGTGTTTGTGTGCATCTAATATCAAGGTGATCTTTGAGTTTATTTTTGTTTCATGGTGTAGATGATCTATAGGTGTTGTATTTGTCCACACTATAAGATAATAGTGACAAGTTGAATGCGAGTGTAAAGGTTGAGGCTTCAGGAAGTTGGGAGTTTTGAAGTTTTGGTAGTAGGAACAGGTGTGGGTTTGGAGTTGAAATATAAAATCAGTCAGTTACTCCATTGCCACCAGATGTCTTGCAGGTCCATGGTACCCATGCACCAAGACCCACTGGATTGGCTCATAAGTCACTTAAGGAGGAATCAGAGTTGTTAGGGTGAATCAGTGTAAGACAAGGCAGTTTATGTCTGCTTGTGAAGATTGCATCTGGGACAGTTTCTATGGCCAAGTCTACTCATCATTGGTATTATTTTGGTACTGGGTGGTGACCTGAGTGTACTCATACAAGTGTAGTTCTCTTGGGAGAAGTTTATCTGTGGGGCTAATAGCTGGTTTTGATGGAATAGTGAGTTTGGTGGTTTGTCTTAAAGTGTTTGTTTTGTGATTGAGAATGAGTTTGTTTTTGTATCAATGTGATTTGTTGTTTAGGTGGAGGATTGTTGTAATATTTAATTAGTATGCTGGTGTTCAGTTGGTTTGTACACATGAGATGGGTGAGTAGGGTTGAGGGGTCTTGCATAGATTGTATCTATTATTTTCATGTGATGTTCTTTGGGGAAGATTTTGGTTTCTGTTTGTAGATATTCTATCAGGGTGGTTTTTCTTTTGTTTAGTTTGTAGTGTTTGTTTTCTTGATGGTGAAAGCTTAGTTGAATGTAGTTCCCAAGACTTGCTTGTAGTGTGGTTAGGGTTTTCTTCAGCTGACCGTAGCTCATGCTTGATCTTAGTATGTTTATTTTTTTTATTCATTTCCACTGTCAGGCCTTTCATGTGTGGACTGAAGGTCACCTATGAGAAGTGAGGTAGATTTTGGGTTCTTTTCCAGTGGAATTGTTTGACCATTAGCTTTTTATTTTTATTTAAGACATTGGTCTATATTGTCTTGATAATTTTGGGTGTTTTTAGCAGCTATTCTGCAGTTATTATGCTGGGTTATTATTAGGTTCTCTGCACAGGTGAGTTTATTTGTGTCATGCTTGGATATGGGACATCACTTTTGAAGAGATTGAATAATGGTGATGAGAGTATTACTCTGTGAGTGGACTCTGTTGAAAAGTAGTCTCAAAAGTTTAGTTGATTAGAGTTAATCTGCACTGTCTATCAGCAAAAAAAGATTGTAAGTTATGTCTTGACATTGTGGATATCAATTTATATATATTTATACAGTGGTACCTCTACTTACGAAATTAATTCGTTCTGGAAATCGTTTCGTAACGTGAAAATTTCGTAAGTAGGAACGCTTTTTACCCTAAAAATGCCCTAATCGGTTCCAAGCCCCTTAAAAATCAGACATAATTTTTTTTATAAATTACAAAAATGCATCAAAACCTGTAACAAATACATGTTAGAATTAAATTACTGCACAATAAACATAAAAGTGAGAGTTGTACATAATGTAAAGATTTTTTTTTTTTTTTTTCTCTTGTTTTAACTGCTATCATTGTCACCTTTCACCTTCTTCGGTTCAGGTTCACTCTCAGCAGTGGTTTTTGCCTGACGTTTTGTAAAGAACCGATCCAAGGTCATTTGCTTTTGTCGGCTTTTAACAATCTTGAAAATGTGCAAGGCAAACATCATCATAGTGAGCGATAGCCCAACTAGTGAACACTTTTTCTGGGTGATTCTTTTCAACAAATTCCGAAACTTAATAGAATTTTCCTAAAATGTCTTTTATTCGGGCTGTCGGAATAATGGCTGCCTCCTCTTCGTCTTTACTGAACTCCTGCTGCACTGCCGTGTGTTGCATCGCCTCCAACTCCCTCAGCTCCTCCGTCGAAAGCTCCTCATGGTGCTCCTGAATCAACTCGTCGATGTCCTCGTCATTCACCTCAAGCCCCATGCACTTTCCCAGCGAAACAATTTTGTCAACTTCAGGCTCAACTGTACCCTCCAACTCCACCTCGAACCCCTCAAAATCTCGTGGGGCAACAGCATCGGGCCACAGCTTTCTCCAATCTGCATTAAGGGTACGCCTGGTCACCTCCTGCCAAGCCATGACAATTATCTTGAGGCAAACAACAATATCAAAGTGCTGCTTCCAAAACTCACGAAGGGTAAGCTGGGTGTTTTCAGTGATGTCAAAACACCTCTTGAACAAGTGTTTCGTGTAGAGTTTCTTGAAGTTTGAAATGACTTGTTGGTCCATGGGCTGGAGGATAGAGGTGGTGTTAGGTGGGAGGTACAGCATCTTAATAAATGAGAACTCCTCCAGGATATCATCTTTGAGGCCGGGCGGGTGGGCAGGTGCATTATCGAGAATGAGGAGGCACTTGATGGGGAGATTGTTCTCCTCTAGGTACCTCTTAACAGCAGGGCCAAAAACCAAATTGACCCACTCAACAAAAAATTGTCTGGTAACCCAGGCCTTGGCATTGGCCCTCCATGGCACCTGAAGTTTTTCAATATTTTGTGGGCCTTAAATGCTCTGGGATTTTCGAAGTGGTCCACCAGCAGGGGCTTGATTTTACAATCCCCACTGGCATTGGCACAAAGGGCAAGTGTAATGCGGTCCTTCATGGGCTTGTGGCCTGGCATTTTTTTCTCTTCTCCTGTGATGAAGGTATGGCGAGGCATCTTTTTCCAAAAAAGGCCAGTCTCGTCACAATTAAAAACTTGCTGTGCAATGTAGCCTTCATCGATCACCAATTGTTCAAATTTTCGCACAAATTCGTTGGCCACTTTCTGGTCGGTGCTAGATGCCTCGCCATGCTGAACAACAGAGTGAATTCCAGTCCTCCTTTTGAACTTCTCGAACCACCCACGCAATGCCTTAAACTCCTTGTGTGGTTCTTGCGCCGAAGTTCCCTCGCCTCCATCCATCTTTACGAGGTCATTAAAGATGGCAGTCGCCTTTTCACAAAATATGGTCTCAGTCACTGTGTCTCTAGCTATCTCTTTCTCCTTTATCCACACGAGTAACAACCTCTCCAACTCATTGTTCACTGCCGACCTCTTCGAAATGATAGAGAGGCCTTTGGAAGGAGTCGTAGCTTTTAGGGCTTCCTTTGGTTTTAATATCGTGCCAATTGTAGATGGATTACGGCCATATTCTTTGGCGAGATCAACCAAGCGCATCCCTTTTGCGTACTTTTCTATTATCTCTTGCTTTGTTTGTATGGACAAAACAACTCTTCTTCTTCTCACCACTTTTTTCCATCACTTTCTTGGGGCCCATAGTGAATAAAAGTTATACACACATGTAAAGTTGCAATAAACACTAACAAAACCTGACGAAAAACTGTCCGAACACTTTGTGCTTTACTGAATTTCGCTAGTGTGAAACTGAGGCTTCAGTGATCCTTGTGGGCCGACGGGAAAACGAAGAGGATTCTGGGTATATGCACATACATACAGAGGTCCCTCCTAGCCAAGGGGATGCCAGGAAGATGCTGGGCAATAGCCAATTGCAGAGCAGCTCAGATGCACCACTTTCAAACCAAGATACAGGATGCTACAAGTATGTTTACGTTCGGTGGACTTTGGGAGCTATGAGTAGCAGTGCGTATTTTGACATTTTCGCCTTTCATACCCTGAAATTTCTTTCGTAACAAGAGGCAATATTTTTCCGAAGAAGTGTTTCGCAACCTGAAAATTTCATATGTAGAGCCTTTCGTAAGTAGAGGTACCACTGTATATGTAAGCAGAGTAGGAAACACAGGAGTCTTGGTCTTCAGTTTATTCCTGACTAGTTTCGCAGGTATGCTTTTTCAAAGGAAAACTAGTCGGGAATAAACTCAAGACCAAGACTCCTGTGTTTCCTACTCCGCTTACGTCAACCTGTCAGAATATCTCAGCATATATATATATATATATATATATATATATATATATATATTGAGAGAGAGAGAGCACAAGTCTAGGAACTTTATCAAATGCAGTGTTTGTCTATTGCCACCACAACAGTTCTTTCTGGTGATGCATTCTTATCAAGTAAGTGAAAAGGGTTCTGGTGGTGTGGCCCTCCTTTAAACTGTTGGTTTTGAGAAGTGGATATATTAATTATGTTTCTGTATGGGTATTTTGATCAACATGGATATGGTTGATAGTACTGTAACTAGTTTGGTCTGTGAGATGCTGAATATTTCTGGTGGCTTGTTTGATATTAATGTGAGCATTAAATGGATTATTTCCAGAATGGAGGACTTGTTGTACAACCAGGAATGGTTGAATGCATCAATCAGGGCCTTTCTTTCATTTGATCTGAGGACATTTAAGATCTTATCTGGGTGTTCTGCATGGGATTTTTTAAGTTTATAGATCATTCTACATCTTCGTTGGAGTAGGAATTTAATGTCATTATTTTCCTATTTTCTGAAGTTATGGTTTTAATACTTGTTTTGGTAATACAGATGGAGAGATGATAATGTAGAAGAAGGCAGTAAGGGGAAAATGGGCAGAATATTTTAGGGAATTGCTAAATGTGAAGGAGGATAGGGAAGGAAAGATAGCTGCAGCGGGAAATGCGAAGAAAATGAGTGATGAGTGAGGAGAATGGAGGAGAAATAAGGAAGGATGAGGTGAAGGTAGTTGTTAAGATGATGAAAGCAGGTAAGGCACCTGGTCTGGATGGATGCCATGCAGAATGTCTGAAAAAGGGAGTTACCGTGATGGTGGACTGATTGGTGAGGTTATTTAATGTTTGCTGGAGAGAGGGTAGAGTACCGGAGGACTGGAGGAGTGCCTGTATAGTTCCTCTTTACAAGGGAAAAGGGGACAAGTGTGAATGTAGTAGTTTCAGAGGGATTAGCTTGTTAAGTGTAGTAGGGAAGGCTTATGGGAGGATCCTGATTGAGAGGATTAGGAGGGGAACAGAAGGAGTAATTGGTGAGGAACAGTGTGGATTTAGGACAGGTAGAGGTTGTGTAGATCAGATCTTTGTGGTAAGACAGATATGTGAGAAAGCTATAGGAAAGGGGAAGGATGTTTTTTGGGCTTTTATGGATCTGGAAAAGGCTTATGATAGGGTAGACAGAAAGGCACTGTGGGAGGTTATGCGGATATACGGGATAGGAGGAAAGATTTTGGGAGCTGTCAAGAGTTTTTATGAGAGTAGTAGAGCTTGTGTCAGGATTGGAAATGGAGAGAGTGAGTGGTTCGAGGTAAAGGTGGGACTGCGTCAAGGATGCATTATGTCGCCCTGGCTGTTCAACTTATACATGGATGGGGTAGTGTGAGAGGTGAATGCAAGGGTAGTGGGTCAGGGATTGGAGATGGTTAAAGAAAATGGAGAAAAGTGGGAGGTGAGCCAGCTGTTGTTTGCGGACGGCACTGCGCTTGTGGCAGGATTGGAAGAAGGATTGAGGAAGTTGGTGGCAGAGTTTGGGAGAATATGTGATAGAAGAAAGCTAAAGATAAATGTGGGTAAAAGTAAGGTGATGAGATGTACAAAGGGTGAAAGTGGCAGTAGACTGGAAGTGAGCATTACGGGAGAGCGACTGGAGGAAGTGGATAGTTTTAGATAATTGGGTGCAAATGTGGCAGGAAAAGGTGGAGGTAGAATGTAGATTGAGAGAAGCGAGTAAATGCCTTGGTGGATTAAAGAGTGTAATGAGAAATAGACATTTGGGAATGGATGCGAAGAGGAGACTGTATGAAGGAGTGATTGTGCCAACAGCACTGTATGGAGCAGAAACATGGAACAGAAGAGAGAATGTGTTTGAGATGAGGTGTCTGAGAAGTATGATGGGGGTTACTAGATAGAGTGAGAAATGAGGAGGCAAAGAGGAGAACAGGGGTGGAAAACGAGCTGGGAGATAAAGTTGATGAAAGAGTATTAGGGATGGTTTGGACACATGGAAAGAATGAGTGAAAAAAGGTTAATAAAAGAAGTGTGGAAGGTTGTTGTTGTTGTTGTTGTTGTCGTTCCCTAGACTGTCTGTCCGAGCAGTCCCGTCTCCCCAAGGAAGGCCACAGCCGAAACTGGGTTTTCCCACAAATCCTTTATAGAGTGTATGTTGTGTTGTTTGCGTGCATGATTGTGTATAATGCAGTCTTCCATTATGTGTTGTATGGTATGGGGTGAAGTGTTACATCCTGGGCAGCTGTTCACAACACGGTCGTCCAGCCTCTTCTGGTAGCTTAGAAGTGCTGGGTGGTGACCACATCGCAGTCTGGCCAAGTGGACTCTGTCCTTTCGTGGGAGAGAGGATTCAGAAGGGTGGATATCAGGGGGTCTGGCATGCAGCAGTGTGTTAATGGAGCGGTGAGTGATATGATTATGAATATGTTTCCAGAGGCTGGTATTTGGTGGTTGTGGAGGAAGAGAAGAGAGTATCTGTGCGTAATAAAGGTCTTTGGGTGTAGTTTTAATGTTTCTTGGTGTGTGTGGGTGTTCTGCTATGTAGTGTAGCGGGTGTGATGTGTTTGTGGTGGCTGCAGCAAGTGTTTGTGTGCCTCTCATGTCGAGGTGGTCCTTGACTTTGAGGACTTTTGTTTCATGGTGTAAATGGTCTGTAGGTGATGTATTTGTGCAGCCTGTAATTGTTTTTAGGGCTTTGTTTTGTATGGAAGGCAGATGTGGAGGGAGTGAACATGAGGGGACGTCCTCGAATGAGGTGGATGGATGGGGTGAAGGGGGCTTTGGGGAAGAGGGGAATGTCTGTTGAGGAAGGACGGGAGAGGACGGAAGACGGGTGAATGGAGAATGGTTGTATATGGATGATGTAATTGCATGAGGAGGAATGGGCAGGGGGGGTGGGGGGTGAGGTAGTATGTGTGAGCAAAATTTGACTCAGCCCGAAGGGATTTCTCTCCGTCCTCTCCTTTTATGCAAGGGGGGATGGAGAGGGGGGGTCGCCGATTTAATGAAGTGGCCTTGCTATGGATGTGCTGTGTCTTGTGACACTGCTTCTGACCCAGGGCAGTGGGCAGGGTGCAGGGATGACCCATCATCCAGGAGGTGCTCAGATAAGAGGGAGGGTGGGAGGGGTGTGGAGTGTATTTAGGGATGAAATGGGTGGGAGTGATTTTATGCCTTTCCCTTTTTGGCTACCTCCCTTGTAAGAGGGAAAAAGCCTTGGTATATGTATGTATTTTCCCTTGGATTGCTCCAACATTTTCTTAGGTAAGGGATGGGCCTTTTATTTATTTATATATATAATTGTAGTAGTATTTTTCTTTTTCTGTGAATTCCTTGCTTTTTTGTTTGTTTCTCTTCTTTTTAAGAGTTTCTTTGGTGTAATTGGGGTTGTATTTTTTTTCCTCCTCTCTTGATGACCTTGTGAATTTGCTACATTTGTTTTGCCTGTACCATGAACTGGTCTATGGCAAAGGTATCCATGTTCTTTCCTATTTCCTCTGTGTGAAGTTGACAATTTGCTTTTCTGTTGATTATGAATTATTTCTTTTATGTGTAGAGTCCATTTTCCATGTATGTGTGAAGAGGATGGGTGGACACATTGGTATGTCAAGGGAAGATTTTTTTTTTTGGTTATGTTTAGAGGGTTGCCTTTTTTTTTCTAGATTTATTCTAATATTCTGTTTCCACTTTGATCTGTTGTTTGGGTAGTGTGTGTTCATGTCACTTGTCACTGTGATTTGTTAGTTGAGAGGTTGGAGTTGTGGGATGGAGAACTAATGAGGCTAGGACACCAAACATTGAAATGGTATCAAGACATAGTGGGCTTGGCCGCAGAATCAAGCTGCCCTAGATGCCACCACCACACAGAAGACACTGAACACCCCATTCTGTGATGTCCATAGGGAAGAGCACAATATCTCTTTCTTTCCCCCTCATCCTTTGTTTTGTCCCTCTTTTCCCAAATGTTCAACTTTTCTTTACTTACTAGTGTGTGTGTGTGTGTTTACTCGTATGTTACTGTAGTGTTCAGGGGGTCCTGTTTCTCACTCCAGTTATCTTACCTGACCACAGATGTATAGTTTCATCTTGGGATATATCTCCTTAATCTCCAAATATCATATTTAGATTTAAATTTGTGTTGTTTTGGCATAGGCCATATTGCCTTCTAATCTATTTCAAGTGTTTATTCGTCTGTATGGAAAACTATTTTGTGTGTGTTGTGGTGAACATGATCCTTTTATTTTTATGTTCCGTCCAAATCATGAAATAGTAACAGTCAGTGATGGTTGCTCCTGATACTGTCCCTAATTGACTTAGAATTCTACCTCTGGTCTAGCTTCTTTCTGAACTTCCTAGATAATTGTTTAATATGCAGGTGTTACTAACCTGACAAAATTCATCTCTGTGACTGATAGTATGCAATGTTAAGAAGTATGTTGCCTAGAGGATTTTTCTCATCACAGCCATACCATGAAAGTTCCAGTGTTCGTGTCTTACACACACACATTCATGTAAATGCGAAACTCGTTTTTATTCATTTGTGTGTTTTTTTTTGTACTTGCAGATGGCATCGACGGGAAAGCAATATGGCAGGATGAAGGAGGTGTGGAGAACGAGGGTGGGGAGGGATGGGAAGCGTGGGTGGGGAGTCAGGAGTACCTGCTGGGGGCGGCTGTTCTCCTCACCTCCATCACCCTGCTTCTCGCTTGCGTCTGCTGCAAGAAGACCGCCGCCGGATTCAAGGTAAGGGCAAGAAGGATATTGAGTACACGACCGGATGTTGGGGAGAGGTAGGGAGGGGGGGTGATGGGGTGAGGTTTGTTGTTTGTTTGGTAATGGATGCTGTGGTGTATTGGCTGGTTTTGGAGTGATGTATGAGCAAGCGTGCACGCGCACACACACACGCACGCACATACACGACTCGATGGCGCAGTTGGTAGAGTTACGGCGGTCCGGGTTCGAATCCCACTCAGGGCTGAAATAATTTGTATCGCTACGCTGCGAGTCGTTGCACCAACTCTCGTGGGCAGGGAGTTGGGTGTGTGTGCGTGTGTGTGCGTGTAAGGTACATCATTACCCATAGATCGGTCATATATGAGCTCTCTTCAGGGAGGGAAATTGTTGTCGATCACGAGTCCAACACGTGATCCAAGACCATGGTGAATCACACACATACTTACGCACACACTTGCATACCTGCACGCACAATGTCTTGGTGTGGGACAGGAGTGTCACGAGGTCATGGGAACAAATAGGGGAAAAAAAATCGAAAGGATACTTCTGGAATGGTTAAGATGTCGATATATCGCAAGCACAAATGAAAGGTGAGTTTAAAATTAAATATGATAGAGATAAAAAAAAAAGACTGTACTCCACGAGTTTAGTTTTTTTGCCCGAACTAGAATTAGGTAAATGCGCACACACATGGATTGGGATGTATTTGGTTCGTAAACAAAAGAAATATGCCTTAGCGGAATCTTCGAGAATGGTCCGACCCATATTGAAGTACCAGGCAGTTTTACCGTCCTCTGAAAAAAGAAAGGGAGGTATATCTCCTTGATATCTAAGAACTACAGCCCTTGTGTTTAGCAGCATTAGTGAAAAAAGACTCCTCCAAATTTGAGTAATTCAAATCTTGATGTCGACCCGTTCGTTATTGCTTCCGTGCTGGTCTCATTTGGAGCATTTATACAGATCGTCTTAGTCGTGGGTTAAAGTTATGGGATCACATGAATTGTTACTATAGAACGCTCAATTGAAGAATCGTCACCCCATGAGATCCCACCTGAAGAATTGTCACCCCAATACGCCGAATATCAAAAGTGGAATAAAGATTAGGTTAGGTTGAATGAGGGTTATGCTTATTGTCATCAACTTATGCAACCGAAGAATCGTAAACCCAGGATAGCCCACATGAAAAATTGTGACCCTAGGATAGCTCACATGAATAATTGTCATCCTATTGAAGTGTAGAGTGACGATTCTTCATGTGATCCGTTGTATGTACCCAGTGTTGGGAGTCATTTGGGTCAATTTAGAAGAATGTCGATTGTTTGAGAGATGCTATCACCCCCTGGTCAAATCCCGCGGTTAGTAGTAACCCCCCTCCCCCCACACCCCCACTATTCTCCCCTTGGGGGTGGGGGGGTTAGTACGCATACAGCTGATAACAGATGAAGAGCTGCTTCGCGATGAATCATTTTGCGTCCGGTGTTCTGAGTTCGTTTGAGTACAGGTGAGTTTGGCTACGTTATCCCCCCCCCCACACACACACTCCACCCCGAATCGTCAAATGTCAGATTACCTTTTCTATATATTGAGAAACTGGATGGTGAATTAATCAGATACGAAGATTGGAAACATTGTTAAAATGTTCTTAGGGAAGCCTTAGAATACTAAGTCTTTCTAGCTATTCTGATTCAGAACAGTTAATAAGAATCGGCCCAGTGTGGATTTGCTTTGTTTCCTCTCTCTCTCTCTCTCTCTCTCTCTCTCTCTCTCTCTCTCTCTCTCTCTCTCTCTCTCTCTATGAGGTAAGAGATCGTTTGTTGTCCCGCGATGAAGTGGTTTGAAGTTATGTAAGTGAACAACGAAAACTCTCTCTCTCTCTCTCTCTCTCTCTCTCTCTCTCTCTCTCTCTCTCCCTCTACCTCTCTCTCTTGTAATCCTTCTTCAATGTAGCGCTTCCGTCGCAGTACGAAACGCTGCAGAAGAACACAGGAATATAACAAACATTTGTAATCCCTCGCCCGTTCCCAGCATGAGCCCATCATCGCTTTAAAAGGAGACAGCTCCCCACCTCCTAGGCTAGAATGCCCCTTTCCCCCTCCTCTTTTTCTCCTCCCCTTCCTTCCCCTTCCTTTCCCTTCCATTCCGTATCACGTGGAGTTCACAGCCTTACCTTGCCTCTTCCTCTTCCTTACCTTGTCGTGTCTTTTTATCTCTTCCCTCCCTTAGTTCTGTTCGCCACCCATCACATTTAATTCCTGTCGTTTCCGCCGTCATTGCCCCCTGTTCCTGTTACACATGGTGTCCGCCCTCTCTCTCTCTCTCTCTCTCTCTCTCTCTCTCTCTCTCTCTCTCTCTCTCTCTCTCTCTCTCTCTCTCTCTCTCTCTCTCTCTCTCTCTCTCTCTCTCTCTCACACACACACACACACACACACACACACACACACACACACACACACACACTTTCCCCCCCTCTCCCTCCCTCCCTCCCTCTCCGCAAGCGGCCTCGATCCCAGTGCACCTTTTCTTTGAGATCCCTTCAACACCGTGTCGTTCTTCATGCACTTCGTTCTGGCTAAAGACGGGTGATTTTATGTTGTCTGAGGGAGGAGGGGCGGTTTCAGGCCAGAATGATGCCTCGGTTGGTCGACCCCCCATCTGCATTGGCTGAATAAATTCTTTCTTAGCCCAGAATTAAACGCATTATTTATTAGATTCAGTCGTTTGTTTGTTTTATTAAGTATATTAATTTGTTTATTATTTTTATTTCCTCGTTTTTACCTTCATTCTTTCTCCCTTCTATCCACGGTCTTCCTCCTCCCTTTCTCCTTCCACTCTTTCTTCCCTCTCCCTTTCCATACCGCATATCTTCGTTCTCTCCGTTTTCTCTCCTTCCTCCCATCTCTTTCCTCCCTCCTCCAATCTACCCTTCCATCCTTATTTCTGTCTCCCTCTTCCCTATTCTCTCCCGACTTCCTCAACGTAAACCATTGTAGACAATTCCACTAGAGAGTTTGTTTTCATTACCATGCAGATGAGCAAACACGCGTACATATAAGGTACTTAAACCGGTGGGGCACTGACATTCGCGGAGTATAAATGATCGAAGACCGCGTGTAATCGGATCGCTATTCAATTGTTTCTCAACTATTTCGCGCCATGAAGACGCAGGGAAGAGGATTTTTTTTACTCCCCCCATACAGAAGAGGCTGGTCTGTCGACGTACATTCCTGGCAGGGCCTTGGGAGGTTTGCCGGGATCTACTCGGCGGTGGCAGGAAATTGAAGTCAATTTTCAAAAAGACCCCCCCCCCCACACACACACTCATTTTTCTGCAAGTCTATTCTACACGCGTCTCCACTCGTTTTTTTTTTTTAACCACTATCTCCCACCTTCCTCGCTTCTCCCCCATTCCCCCTCCTGCATCCTCCTCCTCCTCTTCCTTCTCCTACCCCTCCTCCCCCTCCTCCTCCCCAACTCGCGTCTCAATTACAAGGACTGTGTCGACCGACTATGCCTTTTTATGTTGCCAGGTTGGCTGACTCAGTCGTACTGGAGGTCACGGTGGATGGGGGTGGGGGGAGGAGGAACGAGGAAGAGGAGAGACGACGAGGAAGGATTGAAAATAAAAAGAGGAAGAATATGGGCTCAATAGAAATAAAGAACGAACCGAGAAAGAGGAGGGAGAATAGAGAGAGAGAGAGGAGGTTTGGCTGTGTCAGTAGCAAGTGACCCGCATAAGGGTTGGAGGAGGAAGAGGAGGAAGCGGTGGTGGTTGTGGCTTTAAACAAAGAAAGAGGAAGAGATTTGTGGTAATTATAATTGAAAGATTAAGTGTAAAAAGAAATCGAGGATTTGGGAACGTGAGGTGGGAGATATCGAGAAAGTGTAGTGGTGGGGTGGGTGGGGGGAAGGCGGTGAGGTGGGGATGAGGGTTAATAGGCTGGAAATGATGTGCACAGGATGATTAGGCAGGCGGGCTGGTAGGATAGATGTATAAGTAGCCTAAGTAGGTCGAAGGTACATGGGTAAGTAGGTTGACATGTATGAGGGTGGGCAGGAACAAACGTGATGAAATGGAAATCGGTGGAGGCGAGTTGGGGAGAGTTTCGTGCTTGGAGGGACGTGGGAGAGGGTCAGTGCATGGTGTGGAAGTTCTACTGTTGTCGTGTCCTAAGGGTTCACCCATTGATCATGTGGTGACTGTTAGCTTGTGTGTTTGTTTTCAACACTTATCGGTAGTCATTTCTCACCCGTTTGTCCAAAACACTCCACATTCCCTTGGTCCACCTGCCTAGGGCCAGGCAGGTTTCTTCCAACATTTCCATATTTAACCAGTCTTTATACCCTTGCAATCAATGCATTCTGCCAGCAATAATCCACGGGTTTGAGACTTGGAAATTGACGAAGGCGATGGAAACAAAACTAAGGACTGCACAGAGGAGAATGGAGAGATCAATGATGGAAATGACGCTGAGAGACGAAAGAGAGTAAGTTGGGTGAGAGAGCAGACTAGAGTGAAAGATATTGTGGAGTCGGTAAAAGAGGGAAAGTGGATTTGGGCAGGCAAGTTAGTGAGAATGACTGATGAGCGATGGAGCAAGTGTGTTACTGAGTGGACGCCACGAGATGGGAAGCGTGGAAGAGGGAGACCAGACAGAAGGTGGAGAGACGAGATCGAGAAGTATGCAGGAGTGAGGTGGCAGAGGTTGGCGCGGTCGTGTGAATCCTGGAATGCTATGAAGGAGGACTTTGTTCAGCAGTGGACTCAGGATGGCTAATTTGATTTGATGTACTTCTGAGATACATATCTCGAATACATTTATTCTGTCCCTTTCCTCAGACACTCCAATCCTGCTTTGCACACGGTCGAGGCACTGACACCTCTTCATGCAACTTGCATTTCCCAAATAGTTCATACTCGACTCGTTCTCAGATATACTTTGTATACTCAATAGTCCACTTCCACGTCCACTCTCCCATTCACCACCAGATACTCAACTCTCCACTTCTTGAAGCATCTCCTCATTCACGCTTCCATTCAAACCATCAACATTTTTTGTACACCTCATAGCTCTATATATACTCGCATTTGGTCGTGGATTTTTTTATTTCATAAGTCCTGCCACGCTGCTTCAGTCTCTTCTCGGAATCCGCCTTAAGTGTCGTGTTATGTGCAAATAATAGTTGCCCTTGTTTTGATATTCTTACGTCTTCCTTAAATAACAAATCAGTATGTTCGTATATTCACACCCACTAAATTGATACGTCAGCATTGTTTGCTTTTATTTGAATTATTCCATTTGTTTACATAGAGAACAGTCCTTACGGTACCCACTATTCACGTCCAACCATGCACTCGTCATCCCAGATCGTCACACATGTTCTACTATTCACGTAAAACAACGTCCCACAAAGGTTCTGCATCAATCCTGTTATAAGTGTTCTTCAAGTCCACGAACACCCTACCAAAAAGTACCAAAGTACCGCCTGTGATACCACATATACTAGAACTGTGCAAATTTTCTCTCACTCCCCACCTTTCGGTCCTCCTAGACAGACGTCAGATAGAACCATCTCCCTGTTACCAGTCTTCAAAGACCATGAACACCCTCACTTCCGTCCACTTAGATTGTATGTCCTCCATTTTTTTTTTTTTTCGTGTGAGAACTCGCAACCGGCGACTGTTCCTCTTCAGCTATTACTATGAACTAGTGACATAGAAACAACGCCTTACATTGATACAATACAGACCATCATCCATAGGAGAGTCGGGGAGCTGTTGCTAGTCGCTATAGGGCACCGGGTTTTTAGTCGTTGAAAAGTGAGTTTAGATGTATCTGTTGTTATCATGTCACAATTGGCAAACCGGTCCCTGTGAAATGACATTAACACTTCCTTACCAATGTGTAGTGGGACTCCCCATGTACTCCCCAGGTTAGTTGAGGTACTCCTTCCCTTGGACACGGAGTGGATTATCTCACCAACCACTCCACTGTCACCACTCCACCCCCTTTAAGACATTCCACATCTGTTTAATCCTGACACCAAAGCGAATGTCATGCTTCCATTGCTACTTGTAACTCCCATAGGGCAATTGTACACGTCAATAGAATTCCATAAGGTGATAGGTTGAGTCATTCTGATGGGGAGCTAGGACAAGCGATGGAGTCGCCAGTAGCAATGTGACGGAACACGCGACTCTTTTGTAACATGGCATCCTGTCTCAACTTACGCCGATAGTAACAGTTTAACTATCGGAGCTGACACTGTGTCTTATCCTGGCGCTATCATGTGTCCCTTGACCATGAGGACGGAGACACGAGACAAGTAATCGTACACTGACCAACAGCGACACAACTCGACACAGTAGTATAGTATTTCGATTTGCGAGCCAACCCGGAGGTCGTTGCCGGGTACCCTGGGGTAGCGGGTCTTCTGTTTTTTTTTTTTTTTTAAGAAACAACTTAGGCGTTAGTTAGAACAAAATCTTTGAAGGCCGTCATTTGTAATGAATGGATTAGCTTAGATTTAGCGTTCCTTGGGTTTTTCTCCTGCATTACTGAATAGAATTGCCATGTGGTGAAGCAAGAGCCGTTGAATTGTTTACTTAAGGGATTAAACCCCTCGTTTCACCATCGTTCCTATCCGGATTGTCCTCAGTCGGCGTTGTTCAGCAAAATGAAGGCCTTCCATGACCTTGGAATGAAATTTATGTACGAGAAGATGGTGTGATGGCTTGAGAGGTCACGGGTGGTGGTGGGGAGCCCGAATGTGAATAAGAATTGAATATCCTTCATCTCTTTGGTCAGGAGGTTCTCTTTCAGCTGAATATTGCTATATTATGGGAGCTATTCGGTATGTCTGATGTGGTAAGTTACTTCATCATGGTATATGGTTATCATTCGTAAGAGAAATATTAAAATAAATTCCAAATCTTTTTGGACATGTTGAATTTCCCGTCCGCCGTGACATAAATTATGTACAATCAATGTTTTATTACTTTGTACAATTTATAGAACAATGTTATATTTAGATGCTTTTCATGTTATAAGGGCTATCCTTATATGTAACAATATTATTTACAATATATAATTTGATTATAATGGACACATGGTTTGCCCTAGATTAGTTATTTTATTTTACAAAAATGCTCTATGCGTTAAGGGGACACTACAGTAGTGGCGTGTTGCCACATGTCTATATTCTGTATACCAAAAGGGTCTGCCTCTTTACATGGGAAGTAATCAGCCAAGACGTCCCCCCCCCCTACACATACTCGTACATATCTTAGCACCTTGTGAGTAAAGGGTCAGGTCTATCTCCCGCCCACTGACCGGGTCAGGAGCAATGCAGCAAGACACAGCACCAAGTATTACAAAGGAGGAGCATGCTGACAGGAGATCTTTTGGTCCATAACTTGGTCGGATGCGAAAAAATTATAATAATTATAAATAAAGATTACAATAGTGTAAATAATAATAAATAAGATTAATAGGTAGTAAAGTTGAATAATAAGCAAAAAGTAAATAACAATAGATTGACAGATAAATAATAATAAATGATAAGCAAATAATAAAGAAACAGACAAATAGTAAAAAATAATAAACAAATATAAAATAAATGGCAGGCATTGTAGCATCTTGCTTAGGTGTTTATCTAAACTAGTCTTAAAACCCCAAGCAGGGCCAACAACTTCATGTACATGGTGACCCATACTTGTCCCCCTCATGCGAAAATAGTGTACAGGAAAGGAGCAACGCTCGTGGCTCATGCCCTCGTAATTAGCGCTTGCATTTAGTAGACATTAGGAAAGAAATCCACGCTTGGAGAAAAATGAATACAGAGATGAGACAAATGGTCTGTATATCTTTGTCGAAATGTGAATTCCTTTGATATTATATATATATATATATATATATATATATATATATATATATATATATATATATATATATATATATATATATATATATATATATATAATATATATATAACTGAAGGCGGATGAAGTATACAAGGAATAATGGAAGAATTTTACTGCCTTAACGTTTCGACCCTTAGGGTCTTGTGTCACAAAGCTTAACGATAAAGTACAACATGGACATTTTATACACAGGCATGTCATCTCACAGGGTGCCTAGGAAAGGTCGTCGTGATCGGAACATTTGTCTTCTTCAACTACCAATAAACTTGTAGCTCTTGCCAAGCATATAAAACCATCTCTATGGTTGATGCTATTATTAGCATTAATATAGGCTGCTACTATTGTTTTTCTTGATTTCTTCGTTGAACCTTTATTGTAATTGTATTGTCCCAGTCCGGAAGGTGGTCATGTATTTTTGTGTTCGTATAACCTTTTTTCTAATTCTATGATAAGACACATAGAACATGACCATCTTGACTGTGACAATACAATTATAATTAATAAATAAAGGTTTAACGAAGAAATTAAGAAAAGCAATAGAAGCTGCCTATATGCTAATAATAGTATCAACCATAGAGATGGTTTTATATGCCTGTTTCCTACTCCACTTACATCATACATATGTTTGTGTGTATATATATATATATATATATATATATATATATATATATATATATATATATATATATATATATCTTGCGACACTGCCTCTGACCCAGGGCAGTGGACAAGATGCAGGGATGACCCGTCATCCAGGATGTGCCAAGATAAGAGGGAGGTAAGAGGGGAGTCAAATGTAATAGAGATGGAATGTGTGGGAGCAGTTTTTATGCCTTTTGTTTTTATTTGTGTCTACCTCCCTTATGAGGGAAAAAGCCTTTGATATATGTATGGTATATATATATATATATATATATATATATATATATATATATATATATATATATATATATATATATATATATATAGTTATTTTTAACATTATTGTCTGTCATTCTTTTATTTTATTTTCTTTCCTGCATCCGATCTAGTTATGGACCAAAAAGGTCTCCTGTCGGCATGCCTTCCTTTGTAATCCTTTGTAAAATATTTAAAGTTGAGATGTGTGTGATGGTAGCGAGAACAAACTTAGGTACACAGCATACGGCGTAGTTGAAGATGATGCCATAATTGTAAAGAATCTTGCATTGTTTATATTTTTCAACATCCGTTGGCGATGCCAGACGTAGGAATCGTTATCACCACAAAGTGTGAGTGTCGAGTTTGTCCATGTTTACTGTAAAGTGTCTTGGGGTCGACATGACGTCATGACGCCTCCAGGATTGGGCGATCAGGGGCGATGTTAATATCTCAACCCCACTCTGCTTCCGCAGCGTAATGGAATCTGTGTAGAATAGAGTCAGGGATTCTGCAGGTCGCTTTATTTGAAGACATCCGGTCTTCGTTGTGGTAAGCAGTTCGATGTGATATATCAGCCGTTTGCAGTGGAGAAAGTGAGGAAAGTAGAAGGGGCAAAGTTGAAGATTATAATAAAAAAGAAAAATCATATCGTTTCAGTAGGAATTTTTAATCTCACTCGGTAACTGAGAGATAAGTATTTTTATATAATTTATTTATTTGTATGTTTATGTTTGTTTATATGTTTATTCTTTTCTGTAATTTGATATGCCTTATTGGTGTGGTTGTTCTTTAGGAACTTTTCTTTGGGAGTAAATCTCCAACCAGATGCAGTCCTGTTTCGTTGTCCTTTATCCAGCAGAGGCCCTCACCTAAGGACTTTTTTTTCATGAGGTAGTTGGTTAAACGCAGCTTGAGCTTAATTCAATTAGATGAAATGGTGCACACAGTGGGATGGATTGTTTGGACAAATTAAATTGATTAAATGTAATTGTGAAGCGAAAGGAGTAACACACAGCTGAATAAAATCGTTAGTTTCCAGATAAATAAAATTGAAAAAGAGCCTCGCATATTTTCGTTAGTAGGAGCAGCTAAGATGAGAGGGAGGAAGGGTGTTGGATAGAACTGGAATAGGTGGGGATGGGAACTTGCCTTTTGACTTGGGTACCTCCCTTGATATATAGATAATTATTATTGTTGTTATTTTTATTATTATTGAAAAAAGGTGTCATTTCAAGGTTAAGCATGTGACCTACCGGTACTTTTAGTTTGGCTGAGACACCTGTCGACCCTGAAGGTACGGGGTGCAATTTTGGCGCGCTTTCTGTGGCGGGACCCCGAATGCGTCTGCGCAGTGCGCACGTGTCGTCGCCAGCTGCTGGACACGCTAGACGCATTGAAACTGCTTCTGGTATTGTGTGTAGACCACACAGCAATGTCTTAATAACACACCAATTCGTTAAGAAGAATGCTAACGATATGACGTCATGGAGATCCTGCCTCCTAGCTTAGTTGTGGTGCTGGAGCATAATGGATATGTAGACTCAGCCGAGTCTTGTCGCATTAGTGACGTCATGTCTGTGCGGGACCCTCCTTATCTCATTTTTTAAAAGGATTATATTATTTACGCAGTGAAAATCTATATTGTGTTTGGAACAAGTTAAATGTCGTAGAAACCTGCCCATTGGTTCCAAAAGTGAACTGGGCTTGAAAAAGATATGCATACATATACCAAAAGCTTCCCACCCACCCCTTACAAGAGAGGTAGCCAAAGTCAAAAGGGATAATTGCTCTCTCACCCATTTCATCTCCACCCACTCCACTCCCATTCACTACCCCTCCCTCACTCTTTTCTTGGCTCTTGAATGACGGGTCATCCCTGCATCTCGCCCGTCGCCCAGGGTCAGAAGCAATGCAGCAAGACGCAGCACATCCACAGCAAGGCCGCTTCATTTATTTGCCGACCCCCCCCTCTCCGTTCCCTCATGCGTAGAAAGAGAAGACTATAAATCCCTTCGAGCTGCGTCAAAATATTCACACGATCACTCTAACCCCCCATCCCCCCACCATTCCCTTCCAGGTATCACAGCATCATCCATACACAACCATTCCCCACTCTCCCCTATCCTCTGCCTTCTCCCTTCCTTCCTCAACAGATACCACCCCCACCCCCCCTCTTTCGCAAAGCTCCTCTCACCCCACCCATCCATATCCTTGGTCGCGCCCACCTGTTCACACCACCCACTTTTGCCCTCCACACCTCTTTTACTAACCTCTCTTTACTTATGCTTTCCGTGTGTCCAAGTCATCCCAATACTCTTTCATCAATCCTATTCCCATTTCCTTTTCCAAATAACAAATAAAACGCAACAAGTCGACGGCTGCAGAATTTCGTCGAAGTTTTAACAGTTGAATTACATTCCGTGTTGATACATGTTATTTAGATGAAAGAAAACCATATAACGTAATCACCATGAACGTTTCTCGTACATGAATATGCAATTTGACCATAAATCATGTTAAGATACAGTAAAAATATATATAGTAATAATAATGCGAATAGAAAAGATACTGATTACATTTTTGTTTTTGACGCTGTGTGATGCTTTTAGATCATTCATTAACTAAAGACTTTTCCTCCTCACAACGACTAGTGGAGGCTCAGTAATAAAGTGCAAATTTCCAATAAATTTTGCTCCGAAACCCAAATAACTAAACTCCTAATTTGATTCGGTTAACGTTTGAAGAAAGTGTGTATAGTTTTTGTCGGTGGCAGATCGTGTTTATGTTGTGAGAACAAAATAACCGATAACTTCTGCAAGAAAACTGTGACATCTTGGATTTCGTTTTCTTGTGGGCGGAGTTGAAATTTCGTTTGAATATAGAATCTCCCTGTACGATCTAGGCCGCATTGCTTGTTTTATCTTGTTTGTTTATTTGTTTGTACGCTCGCAACCGGCCCCAGCAGCGACCATGGACCTCCGCTTGTTCTAGCACTATGAGCTTATTAGGTACGCCGTTAAGCTCCTCTTGGTGTACGCTTCTCGAATCTTCCACCTTCTCAGGTCGGAAAATGGGAAAGAAATTCCCTTGAACGAAGACTAGTCTGTGGGTGCACTGTGCCCATGTTCCATTGTGTTTGTTTTTGGGCGCGACGACGTGGGAGGGTGGACCGTTCGTTACCAGTCACTGTGGAGTTGTTGCGACTCGAAACAATAATATTAATAATAGTAGTAATTATAATGATAATGTTATTAATACTATTGTTAATTGTTATTATTGAAGTTGCTGCTGCTGCAGCAAATATTCCAAATCCATCATCAGCAAGGTGGCAAAGCTGAACGGTACGCCTGGAATGTGAAGTGTGTGGATCGGCCATGATGTGTCGAGACCCTGATGTAGATGGTGCCAGAGGTACACTGACACAGAAGTCCAGAGCTACACTAGGCTACATCACGACAGTTATGTCGAGCCAGTTGTGTGAGGTTGGAGTAGATTTGTATGTAATTGTAGTGTTTTCGGAGGGACAAGGCAGTTTCCTCTATTCAGTAATAATAGAAAATGGTAGGAAACAGTAGGTACCTGTCTGAGTAGAATAGTATAATGATAGACTAGATATTTAGGTCGTTGAACGCCGCAGATCGTTGTGTCTGGACTTCGGCGTTAGTAGATTGTAGTGTCGGGTGTGGTGGTGCCGGAGGGCGGGTGGGGTGGGAGGAGGGGGAAAGGGGGTGATGGCGCGTCGTCGACAGAAGCGTTGTTGTAAATACGTCGGGCGGACGATGTTAGCATTGTTGGCAGCAAGTCGGGCACAATAATGCAAGAGTTAATCTCCCCAGCCCCGCTCTCTCTCTCTCTCTAGCTCTTATAGGTATACGCTCGCTGGGTAAACACACACACACGCACACGCAAGGCACGTAGAAAATGTGATTTGTTGAACAGTGCCAGCAACCGCACTGTCTGAGGCATTTGCCGTAATCTTCATGACGATCTTTCCTTCGGTGTGGTCCGACTTTCTTGGGGTTGGTCTCGAGAACCACATCCGCCTCGGGTGTATTTTCCTTTTATTATTTTACACGGTGGCTGCTGTTCAATGTTTTTATTTTCAAAAAACGTTGGAGTATCTGAAAGCAACTGGGAGGGGGGGGCGCCACATAATTTAAATATTATTGAGGCAGCATGACTAAGAAGGAAAATTCCACTAAGTACGAAAAATGTGAGAGAGCTACCATCTACACGTCACCTTGTTGAAGGCGCCCCATTGCAAAATTCCCAATCGATTACATCAAGTCGATAGTCTGCTGTCGATGACGTCATGTCGACCGGATAGGTCGGAACCAGGAAGTACGTTGTATTACATGACGCATTAAAACATTCAAATATGATTAGGCCTATAACGTGTAAATCCAGCATTTCTCTCTAGAGTCGTTGAACTGTGTCACACATACACAAAATTGTCAAGGTTCACACACTAGTCTCCATTTCATAACTAAATATAGTTTGTCCTATTGGGTTGTGGGGGACTACAAGGACGAGATCGTGCACCGTGGAATTGGTGGAGGTCGGAGAATTGCCGGATGACCGTCCAAAGACGTTATCATATCACACTAGGCTATTTTTCCTCCGACTGTAGGAGCAAATTTGCAGCCCACAGCTTTCGGGAAAAAATCTGATATCCTGGAGGAATATAACTTTCGTCCAGCATATCAAAATGGCACTCTATATTTTTTGTTGAGAAAAAAATATTTTACCATAGTGGTTTTACGGCGGGAAAAGTTCTGGAGGTGTGTCTGATTAATTGGAGGTTGTGGGATAAATAGTACAGTGTGACAACTCCACGCATATGTCTTGGTAACGGGGAACATACATGGTGAAAATGACACTTGAACTTGCAGGGGTAACAAAATACCAACATTTGTTGTATCAAGTTTAATTCCGTGAAGGAATGATGCTGATGTTGATAATCATCACATTATGTATCATAACCTCTAAGGAGAGCAAATCCTTTGGACCATTACCATAGCAAAGAAAATTATTACATCCGGTGACTTTCTCTAGTTACTGCAATATAATGTAAATGTGAATGAAAATAAAACTTAATCAGGTTTAACAAAAATATATGTATAATTTGCCTGGGCAAATTAACACATCACTGGGATTGTCAGAATCTTTAAATTGCATATTTGTGGTCTTGAAAAAATGCATTATGAAAGCCCAGGCAAGCTAGACTCCAAGACTGTCCTGGCTACACTCGTATTTGTTTAGTTTGTATTTCTTAAATAATTTCCAGCAGTGCAGTACCGAGAATCTGTTGATTAACTGCACGCGAAAATAAGTGTGAACAAACCTTCAAGTTGAGGCAACTTTTGGCGGGAGAGGGCCTGGGCGAAGCCAGCCGTTTGTCATGTCGCACACTAGCGGAATGGACAAACAAGTTTCTATAGAAATCAAGATGTATGTTCTCCTTTGAGTACTTTTGTGTATATCTTAGTATTAGAATTGTAATAATAATATTGACGACTTTAAGCGTACGCATGTTTGAATAAAATCTTATGGCGACAGCCAGAATATAATCATGCAACCCAGTATGGGAGCTGGTGGATCTTGAATTATTATGTGATATTAGTAAATACTTCTGTAATGTTCAGGTGATTGTGTAGAGTTGACGCTTGTGAATATTCGGAGACCTCTAAAGATGGCCAAGAATTTTTCTCCTTTTTCGGCTGGGTGGATGTGATGCGACTTCGAAGGTTAACCCTCTCATCAATTAACCGCATTTCTCTAAACCTGTTTTGTTGACGTTAGCCGGTTCCATTCGTAGGAGGAGCGGCCCCTGGACTGGGTCACGTGATCTTAGAATATCCTTTCTGTGGGAGGATGTATGCTCTAGTGGGATTTGTTAATCCTCTCATTCCTTTGGGGGTGGGAGAGGGGGGTATTATCTTTTGTCTGTGAGCGTTGTCGGGTCACATGGTATTATACGTCCTTGACCCCTCAGCCACGTCGTCAAACGTTCTTGACCAATTAAGGAAGAAAGACTTTTCCGAGTCTGTATCACCCCCACTACCACCGAACATTGAATAAAATCACCTGGCGTGAGCCAATATCTGCATATGACCTCACTGTAGATAAAAGGTATTTCCCCCTACCACGAACCAGCGTCGTCGCGTCCAAGTGGTCAATACAACAACACAGTGTGTGAGCCATTGGTCCAAGTCTGCGCTGTAGGAGCCGGCAGGGTTGTTTGTCGATATTGCTTCCGTAGCCTTGCTTGCCTGCCTGCATGCCTACCAGTGCGTGTGGTTGTGCCTCAACAGACATGAACGCGTACAGCTCTCACATCAAGTTGCACAGCAACGGGCATGACGACCGGCCCTGGCGTGTATGCGACCGTTACAACGGCTCTGAAGAGGAGGAAGAGTGAGTGAGTGGTGTATGTGTTATAGGGGTACTGCTTGGTGGGGTAGGGTGGGAGGGCGGGGAAGTCGTTTTTGACTGCGGATTATGCATTGGATCGAAATCTTCAGGGAAAGTGTAGACATATCGGGAGTGTCTGTTGATTTGCTATGGTCCTGAATCACGTGCTGGACTCGTGATCAATAGTTGTTGTTTTCCACATATGCACTCACAAGTAAACATAACCATTCCTATCACTCAAGGGCGACAATAAAATGTTGTTGCATTGTTAGTGGAACTTTTAAGCCTGTAGTGGGACTGCATCTTGGGTCTGTGTTGTCGTGTGTGCGTTTGCCTTATTGTTGTGTACAGGAAAGGATTTAATTCGTGTAGTCATTTCTCATTGTTTTTAATTGTCATACCACGTGTAGGAGCCCACGTGTGACCCTGGGGGCGATGGTATCAGCATGATTTGACTGTGGCCTTGACAAGTATCACAACCGGTGGATGTGCCAAGCGAGTGCCACAGGGAAGGCGAGGTGATCCGAGGCGAGGCTAAGCGAAGCGAAGCGAGGCGTGGCGTGGCCACTGTTGCTAGCTAGCTTGGGGAGGCACTAGCTCACCAACGCCGCGCCTGCGCACATGCATTCCCACGCTTGCGCGCGCGCGCACGAACGAGCAAGCACCGTATGGGCATGGACTGCAAGATTTGTGCAGTCTGGACAAGTGACCCCTACGGACCAGGGTTATGCATTAGCTTGAAGACTGAGTGCCACTCAAAGAAGAATGTTGATCAAATCTAGTTTCTGGCATCCCTCGTTTCTGCTAACCTATGTAAACCCGTATGGGTGTGTGTGCGCGCGCGCGCGCATGCAGGTCTTTCACATCACCGGGAAACAAAGTATGTAAAATTACCACAGAAGAAAGGAATATTGAAGAGAGCAGGAACATTCGTGTATTACACCCGTCTGTAATCCGTCTGGGGATGTAATACGCGAAAATACGATCTTCAAGTTTCTCTTGTAATTTTGCACGCGCGCGCTAATGTGTATTGAGGCCAATTACATATACCACATTCATGAAATAGACTGAAAGTTCCACATTTGGAGAAAAGAAACCTTGTGTAACGATGACTCGTATATTACGACCACTGTCTTTGAGCCTCTTCCCACTGAGGACTTTAGCCCTAGAAGGATTTGAACTATAGATTCATTTGCCCACGATGAAACTCCAGAATCAGCTCACGGCAGATGATTAAAGCGTCGCACTATTTCATCGAACCCTGCGTTGTCATTTGTCAGATATTTATTTTCCTTTTTAGATATATTGTATAGATGGCTAACGCTGCCATAAGTCGGTGGCAGAAACAGTCCCAGACGACTAGAACACAGACCACAAGATATTGCTGCTTTGGAAAATGGTATAGGGGGAGTCCAAAGACCGTCAACTACTGTGGGGCTGTAATTTTCAAATCAATGAAAATTGAGAGAAAATTAGAACAGATTACATAAATATATATATATATATATATATATATATATATATATATATATATATATACACGTGATCTCGTAAAGCAGTTGGAGTAACTCAGAAAGAAAAAAATACCAAAGACAACACTGCAATTCCATAAAAAATAGTGTCCGAAACAAGTTTTAAACCCACAACGCCAGATAACAAGAAATTAAGAAAACGATACACAAGATAGACAGACACAAAAATCACACCTTCCTGCAATAAAGACACAGGCAGAATCATCAAGAAATTGAAAGAAGCTCTCATGAAGAATGTCGAGCCAATATGTCAAAGAAGAAGAAAAAAAAAAATCTGGGTCCTGCACCAGGAACCATGACAAATTGATAACTTCATACATTCCCCATCGGACGGTGCCATTCCAACAATAGGAAGAAGAACACCTAATTCTCATGTTGAAACCAAACTAACATCTACCCAGTATTCCACAGAACCATCTCCTCTCCTCTCCACCGGATCTGAACTGATAGAACGGTTGTATTTTAGAAAGAATCCGAACACATACATATTACCTTACCAAATTAACGTTACAGGGCACTTTGGTCGAACCTCGCCCAATACGATAAACTATTGTAGTGTAACAGCACTGGTGGCAGCAGATGTAAAAATAAGACTTTGACAGTTCACCAAACGCCCTTCGAAAATTATATAGAAACTGAATTGGACAAACCTCGGTTGACAAATTTCCTAACCGACTAAGAATGCAGAATACTTTGAAAGTAAGGAGCTGTACGAAGGGGTGCCCAGTGTTACTACCCATCACATCCCAACACAAACAATTAACAGCGCAATGTTTCTTCTTATGCTATAGGAGGGCCAAAGGACCGTTGCCAGATACTGTGGGGCTGCGGGTTTCTAGTTAGTGAAAACTCGAGGAAAAATCGTTTTCATTATTATTATTATTATTATTATTATTATCATTATCGTTATTATCAATTAGTTATGTTTATTCTTTTGTAATTAGTTATAATTGCTGTTAATACTATTATTATCGTTTATCTTTTATTTTTGTAATTATTATTATTGCTATTATTATTTTCATTACCGGGTATTATTATTATTATTATTATTATTATTATTTGCATGCACACAAACATACCCATACATAATACATATACCAAAGGCTTTTTCCCCTTTACAAGGGAGGTAGCCACAAACATCCCCAGGTTTGATAAATACAAATACAATATATATATGTGTGTGTGTGTGTACATGACCTTCCGGTTAATCTTTTTGCTCCTTAATGTGTTTCCCTTCGGTTGAATAAAATCTCGTGGCGGCAGTTAAAAATGTACGTCATCAGCAGTAAAAGCTGCCAATAATCAGTAGGCTAGAAGAAATCTTGGCACACTATTTTACACTGTGGTAAGCTACTGATATAGCACACTTCGATTTTGATTGATAAGCTGCGAATGATTTTAGGACTTGTGTTATAAGGGACGCCGACTTGAGCAGAGTATCTACCTGCCGAGACCCCAATCCTCATATGCTAAATAAAGTCGCCTTGCGTTGCGTTTGCTAAATCGGTCGAATGTGTCATGTAATTGGAAACACGGTGACAAGAAGCAGGTCGAGAGGATCAAAGTTACGTGTATTCTGATTGAAAAAAAAAATGGAGATACAAGTGATGCAGCGAAGTTTTCTAAAAAGAGTTGTGGAAAAAATTACTACAGAAAATATATGTGTGATGGAAATGTACAGGTGAAGTGGGGTAAGGTATTTTGAAAGCGAAATAGTAGTACATTAAGTGTATTCGTGCGCGCGCGCGCGCACACACACACACACACACACACACACACACACACACACACACAAAGATAGAGGGTTGTACAGATGAATTACAAGTGATGGAGAGGTCAATATGAGAGTAGATGGGCTTCTGCAAGAGGAAACAAAAATTGATCTAACCCCCCCCCCCCGCCCCACTCTCTTCTCCCTATGGGAAAATACATATAATGAATCTCAGTATGGGGCGGAAGAACAAGAGACCATGAAACCGAAAAAAAAAAATGCAAGATGATTCGCGAAGAAGAAAATATACAATTTCCCGCATATATACGATCGTGATGTCAAGGCAAGTTTGCCTGATGGATAGAGAGAGACGGGACACTACGAGTGTTGTAGGTGGTGTCATGCATGTAGTGATGGTTCGGATTTGGTTCGTCATTTGTTGGTTCCTTTGAGAACCCGAACCGGCACAACTCTATCCTCTGTTCTTGCACGACGACCGTGGCGGTTGGTGGGTGGGTGGGGATGGGGTGGGGGGCGTGGCTTAACTGTGAATGTGGCCATAACTCACAGAATCGAGGCTGCATCTTGCCAGTGCCGCGGTAAGGTGTTTGATGGTTTGGTTACATTTCTGTGGCCTAATATATTTATGCGTGTGTGTACATATATATACAAGTATGTATGTATGTATATATATATATATATATATATATATATATATATATATATATATATATATATATATATAATTTTGGGGATCTAGTGGTCTTAAGTTGCTTGATTTGGGAGTTATTTTATTATTATTAATATCATTTTTGTATTTATATATATTTTAATTGCATTGCGACAAAGGTACTTAAAGTTATGGCATGTAGGTATACCGAGGATCACGTGTACGGATGGCTTCCTTTGAATTGTGAATGAAATGGTGTATTGGTATCCATAGTGTGTGTGTGTGTGTGTGTGTGAAGACGGCGTTAGTGCCTGTATTATAGTTTAGATATTTTATGCTATACAGTGCCAGATATTATCTTTCAATTTAGTAGGAACCATTACCAATCACTACAACAATTGCCAATCACCATTGTCAATCACTGTCACCATTGCCAATCACTACCACATTTGTCAATCGCAATCATCAAGCACTACCACCAATAACACTACAATCACTATCATCACCAATCACTACCATCATTGCCAGTCACTATCACCATTGCCAGTCACTACCACCAGTACCACTACCATCACTATCACCGTCACCAATTACTATAATCATTGCCAGTCCCTATCACCATCGCCAATCACTACCACCATCTTACACGAACACGACCCCCCCCTCAAGCACACGTTGCGACAAAGCTAATATATTTTTCTTTTCTTTGCATGTAGCGATCGGACTCAGCACTTCAGGTATGTGGTATTTTTCTTGAATTACTTTTTTTTTTCCTCGTCACCGTCATCCATCTCTTTATCCTCCTCCTTATCCTCCCCTTAGTCCTCTTTATCTTCCTCCTAATCGTCTTAATTCTCTTCCTAATCCTAATCCCAGTCTCCCCATGCCTTCCTCCTCCTCCTAATCTCCTTGCTCCAGTATCTTCCTCCCAATCATCTTCCCCTGTTCTCCCCCACACCCCAGCCCTTGTTCTTCACAGCCTCTCCCCCCACTCAGGTCCAACACCTGTTCCCCCTCCCCACCCCTGTCTCCCCTTTTCCTTCTCTCCCCCACATTCCCAGCACAGAGTTCCCTAACCCCATACACTAATCCCACCATTCCTGCTCCCATCCCCATCCTCTTCACATATACCCACCCCTTGTCCTTCCATCCCCATCTGGTCCTTCCCTCTCAATCCCCAGACTCCCTCACCAGCTTCTTGGTCCCCTTCCCTCTAAAGCCGTTGCTCTCCTCCCACCCCAACGTATTTTTCCCAGTTTCCTTTTCTTTCGTTCCTATTCCCTTTTTCTTCCCTCGGCAGACTCCCCTTCTTCCTCCCTCGGCAGACTCCCCTTCTTCCCTTGACCTGTCCCATCCCCAGCACTTTTCTTCCCCTGGACTTCCCTAACCTATCCTCCCCATCATGTTTACTCCCTGTGCCAACTCGCTTGTCTCCGTAGAGTAGTAAATCGTATACCGACGCCTGTTTTGTCTCTACACTTCCCTTAACCTATTCATTGATCTCCTCTTGTTTCTGCTATTTGTGTGTGTGTGTGTGCCTGAGAACGTAGGGCGAAGAGGCAATCCATATATGATGATGTAGCTTGAAGGAGATGTTAGAACGTGCGGAGAAAAAATAACGGTCAGTTCTCTTCGGGGGAAAAAAAGACGACATTACGTCACGACGTGGTGCGTCAGTCGACTGGCTCGACTTTCATTTGTCTCAGCACCGCGGTTCGAAGCCGCCTCCTAACTGACGTCATCGTCTCTGCTTTTTTTCCCGAAGTGAATGGACTCGTTGATGTTATTTTAGACATGGGATGGGCGCAGGCTAGGGGAGGTTCGCCTTCTGTTGGATTAACTGCAGGGGAATGGTCCGGTGCGGACTCTACATCTCAACCCTGCTGGATCCCCCACTGCAGAGGCCAGTCGATGCCTGCCTGCCTGCCTGCCAGCATGTGTGTGATGGAGAGAGGGGAGGCGGAGTGAGTTGTGTGTGGGGGGAAGGGGGATTGGCCCTGCCTGCCTGCCTGCCTGCGCTTTTCTCTCTCCCCTCTCCATTTTCCTCTCTCCATTTTCCCTTCTCTCCTCTCTCCACTCCTCTTTCCTCTCCTCTCCTATCCCCTTTTTTTTTCTTTCCCTCACTGTCTCTCTCTCTCTTTCTCTCTCTCGCTCTCTCTCTCTCTCCCTCCCTCTCTCCTTCCCCTCCATGACCCTCTCTCTCTCTTCCCCCTCTCCTTCTCCTCCATGACCCTCTCTCTCTCTTCCCCCTCTCCTTCCCCTCCATGACCCTCTCTCTCTTCCCCCTCTCCTTCCCCTCCATGACCCTCTCTCTCTCCCCTCTCTTCGCTCTTTTCTATTACCTCTCTGTCTCTCCACCCCTCATCTCTCTCCTATCTCTCGACTCCCCCCCCCCCATCTCTCTGTCTCCTGTCTCTCCGCCCTCTCTCTCTGGTGCATGCGGGCTGGCGTGTGTGTGTGTGTGTGTGTGTGTATGTGTGCGTGCTGGCGATTTTGCTGTCTGTCTCTTCTTCTTCCCTTTGACCTCTGCCTGGTGCTCACCATCGGGGCCTCGTCAGCGCTGCACTGCGTAAATGAGGGCGGGGCACCTACACGCGCCGGCCAAGGTGGGATGGGTGGAGGGTGATTACCTGCCTCCCCCTCCCCACTCCCCCCCCCCACTCCCTTTCAGGTTAACTGCTGTTTCTTCTGCGGCAGGAAGGAACCTCGTTGGCCCGTTAGCTGCACGCACAGGCATGGTGCGGATCGTTCTTTACTCGGGACCCCCCCCCCCCGAGTTGGGCTTGGTCGGGTGATGGTGTCTGCCTGCCTGCTTGCTTGCCTGCCTACTTGCCTGCTTACCTGCCTGCTTACCTGCCTGCTTACCTGCCTGCTTACCTGTTTGTCTGTCTACTTGCTTGCATGCTTACCTGCCTGCTTCCCTGCTTGCTTGTCTCCCCGCCCTCGCGTGAATAAAATCGCATGGCGGCGGTAAAATGCATAATGCCCGTAAATACAGTATGTGCGTTGATTGTTGTTGGGTTTATTATACTTAATGAAGTCCGTGGACATTAGCTAAATTTGGAAAACTGACCTAGGGTCAGTAGCTGTCAGGTAGCGTCGCGTTGACCTTGAAACACACACACACACACACACACACACACACACACACACACACACACACACACACACACACACACATATATATATATATATATATATATATATATATATATTTATATGTATGTATGTATCAACCACACTTCTTTAATTCTAAGCTATCAACATCTAGAAACTCGAGGAGGCATACATGCAGAAATTGAAACGTGGTACAGCCAAGGACTCGAACCTGCGCTAGCACGTGACTTTATATATGTTGGGTGCAGTTGCTAGTACGTGATATCGAGATTTATAGATTGAAAATATGAATCTTGATGCTTGCCGATTAAGAGGATTAGGCAGTTAGGTTTGTAGGCCTACGAGTACATCATTGAGAACACGGCGCTCTATTAATTTTCGGTCCGTTTCGAAGTCTGGGATGACGTCATTTGCTTTTTAGTACAACTGTTGGAACAACACTGCGTATTTCTTCGATGTTCTCGTATATATTTTTCATTGCGAAAACGAAATTTGGAGAAATATGTCTGTTGACATCGCCTACCGAATTTAAATATTAGAGATAATACGGCTTCAAGACAGATAATACTAATAGTAATAATAGAAAATAATGATAATTATAATAATAATAATTGTAATAATAATAACAGTGGTAATGATAATATTCATGTTTACGATCGTTTGGTGCCTCTGACCTCTGGTGACAGTGACTCGTTGTATAGATAAACGTCCGTTTTCTTTGATTAACCCGAAAATTGACGATGATGACGACGACGACTGAAAACATCGCCATTTGTATGTCGCGTTGTCTAAGTGCATATACATTTGAACACTATTATGAATGATCATCTTGAAATGGTTCAGCTAAAAAAAAAAATGAAGGTTAATTAAAAATTAATTGAAATGTATAAAACTAATAAATACCGCAATTACGGTTATATCTTTGGGAGATTCGTCAGCTAGAGATTGTTGGTACAAAAAAGGAGGAAAGGAGCAAACATGAATAGTTCAAATTTGAAAATATTATATGTTTTTATTCGGAGAAAAAAGGCTCAAGTTAAAAGAAATAATGATGCGTGTCTCTGGGCCGTAAGGGTGTCACTTTAGATAAAGCTGCCACGGTCGATTCTGGAGTCTAGCTGGTGTAGGCTACCCTTTCTCTCTCTCTCTCTCTCTACCCTCTCTACTCTCCCTCTCTCATCTCTCTCTGTACCCTCCCTCTCTCATCTCTCTCTGTACCCTCCCTCTTTCATCTCTCTACTCTCTCTCTCTCTGCCCTCTCTTTTCCTCTCCTTTCTTTCCCTCTCCCCTCTCTCTCTCTCTCTCTCTCTCTCCCCTCTCTCTCTCTGGCTTGACACTTGTTCTACGTGACTTGTGCGCGTGGCTGTACAGGAGGGAGTGCTTTGAAGTAGTAGTTGGTCACGGCCTACTTGCCGCAAGCTGCGGCTGCGGCTGCGGCGTTGCGTAAAGGCGGCTGCCGCGGCCTCTCCCGAAGCCTCCTGGCTCGCATGACCGTTTACTGGGGGGGGGGGCTTTCTTGGGGCAGCCTGGGTGGTTGCTGGGGGCAGAGATTGCGCAGATGCAATGGGTTAGGAGGAGGAGGAGGAGCAAGAAGAGGAAGAAGAGCAGGGGGGATGAGGAAGAGGAGCAGCAGGAAGAGGAGGAAGAGGAAGACCAGGAGGAAGAAGAGAAAGACCAGGCGGAGGAGGAGGAACAGGAAGAGAAACAACAGGAGGAAGAGTAGGAGGATGAGTAAGAGGAAGAAGAGGAACAGCAGGAGGAGGAAGAGGAAGAACAGGAGGATGAAAATGAAGAGTAGCAGGAGAAGAAAGAAGAGGAAGAGGAGAAAGCAGGAAGGGGATAGGGGCTCGTTTTGTTTTATGACATATGAAGAGGAAAATGGGGTTAGGGAGTTTTGATGTGTGTAGGGAGTGGATTAGGGGGAGGCAGGTGGAATAGGATTTGTAAATTACTTTTTTTTTCGGTGTTCCTCCTGTCCTTTTTAATTTTGTCCTCGTCTTTTCTTTCCCTTTCTTTCCGTTTTTCTCTCTTGGACTCCTCCTCTTCGTTTCCTCTTTCCTCTTTCTTCGGCCTTTTCGTTAATCTTCTTTTTCGTCTTCTTCACTCATCTGCTAATTTTTTTCTTCCCGTTTCCATCGCCATCTCCTTCGATTCTGTCGTTCCTTTTTTTTTTTTTTTTTTTTTTTTTTTTTTTTCCACATCCTGTTTTCTTCAGCTAACCTTTCTTCATCTTCCTCCTCCTCCTCCTCCTCCTCCTCCTCCTCCTCCTTTTCTTCCTCCTCCTCCTCCTCCTCCTCCGCCTCGTTTTTCCTCCTCCGCCTCGTTTTTCCTCCTCGCTCCTCATGAATTCGCTCGCCTTCACCCCTCTTCCTCATTCTGTTCTTTCTCCCTATCCTCCTCCTCTTCCTCCTTCCACTCTTCCTTCTTCCACTCTTCCTTCTCTCTTCCTCCTCTCTTCCTCCTTCCACTCTTCCTCCTCTCTTCCTTCTACTCTTCCTCCTCCTCACCTCTTCTCTTCCTTCTACTCTTCCACCTCCCACTCTTCCTCCTCCTCACCTCCTTTTCTCTTCCTCCCCATCACCTCCTCCTCTTACTCTCCTCTTCCTTTCCTATTCCTCTCCTCTTGCCCTCCTCTTCATCTCCTCCTGCCTTCCACTTCCCCTCCTCCTCCTGCCCTCCTCTTCCTCTCCTCTACCTGCTCTCCTCTTGTCCTCCTCTTCCTCTCCTCTTGCTCTCCTCTTGCCCTCCTCTTCCTCTCCTCTTGCCCTCCTCTTCCTCTCCTCTTGCCCTCCTCTTCCTCTCCTCTTGCCCTCCTCTTCCTCTCCTCTGCCTGCTCTCCTCTTGCCCTCCTCTTCATCTCTTCATCTCACTTCCCCTCCTCCTCCTGCCCTCCTCTTCCTCTCCTGCCTTCCACTTCCCCTCCTCCTCCTGCCCTCCTCTTCCTCTCCTCTGCCTGCTCTCCTCTTGCCCTCCTCTTCCTCCCCGCTTCCTCTCCTTCTCATGCCCTTTCCCCTATTCCTTCTTCCCCTTTCCCCCCTCCCTTTCCCCTCCCCCTTTCCCCATCCCTTTCCCCTTCCCCTTTCCCCCCCTCTTGCCCTCCCCCTTCCTCTCCTCCTGCCCTACTCTTCCTCTCCTCTCCCCGTCCTCTTCCTCTTCTCTTCCCGTCCTCTTCCTCTCCTCTCCCCGTCCTCTTCCTCTCCTCTTCCCGTCCTCTTCCTCTCCTCTACCTCCTCTTCTTCCTTTTCCCTTTTTCATTAATTTTTTGTCGCCTTTCTCAGGCCCTCCAATCACCTTCCCCCCCTCCTCCCCCCGTTTCCCTCACGTACCTCCTGGACAGCTGGTTTCCCCCATTGTCAGCCTCTCATTCTTGGGTCCTTTTCCCCTCTCCTGTTATCGTGCTTTCATCGTCTTCCTATTCTTCATCTCCTCTCTTCACCTCTTCTCTCTCTCTCTCTCTCTCTCTCTCTCTCTCTCTCTCTCTCACACACACACACACACACACACACACACACACACACACATATATTCTTCGCCTTGTTCTTCGCTTTCCTCCCCCTCTCTCCTCCCCTCTCTTCCCCTTCACTTCCTCCTCCCCTCCTCTCTCTCCCCTCCTCTCTCTCCCTCCCTCGTTTCTGTATTGATTACCGTCTGCTAGCGTTCCTTTCCTTTTCTGCCGACCCGCCTCCCCCTCCCCCTCCCCATCTCCCTCCCCCTCCTCTCTCTTTTCCTCTTCCCTAACCTTCTCTCTTCGCTCTTTCCACTCTTCCCTCTTCCTCCCGTCTTTCCTCGCCTCTCCCCTTCCCTCTCTCGCTCTCCTCTCCCATATCCTCTTTCTCGTCCTCTTCCTTCTCTCTCTCTCTCTCTCTCTCTCTCTCTCTCTCTCTCTCTCTCTCTCTCTCTCTCTCTCAACCCTCCCCCTCTCAACCCTCCCCCTCTCTCTCAACCCTCCCTTCTCTCTCTCAACCCTCCCTTCTCTCTCTCAACCCTCCCTTCTCTCTCTCTCTCTCTCTCTCTCTCTCTTCCTCTTCCCGGACCTTCTCTCTTCGCTCTTTCCACTCTTTTCACTCTTTCCAAGACCGTTCCCTTTCCTCTTCCTCCCGTCTTTCCTCATCTCTCCCCTTCCCTCTCCCCTTCCCTCTCTCCTCTCCTCTCCTCTTCCAAGCCCTTCCTTCTTTTTCCTCTTTCTCGTCCTCTTCCTTCTCTTCCTTTCTCGTGACTTTGCTTTCTCACCCTTACTCCTCTTCCTTCTTTTATTCGTTTCTTTTCCTCTTCCCTCTTAATCTTCCTTTCACCTCTTCCTCTTCGCCTCTTCGGCTCTTCCTTTCACGTCCTCTTCTAGGTATCCATCCCTTCCCTTCTGTCCCTTCCTTCGTTTTCCTCTTCCCCCTATTCCTTTTTCTCTCTTCCTTCTCTTCCTTCATCCCCCTCTTCCCTCTCTTCACCCTCTTCCTTCTCCCCAACTACCTCTTCCCTCTCTCCCTTCATCCCCTCTCTTCCTTCATCCCCTCTCTTCCTTCATCCCCCTCTCCCTTCATCCCCTCTCTTCCTTCATCCCCTCTCTTCCTTCATCCCCATCTTCCCTCTCTTCCACCTCTTCCTTCTTTCTTCTCTTCCACCTCTTCCTTCTTCCTTCTCTTCCTTCATCCCCCTCTTCCCTCTCTTCCTTCGTCCCCCTCTTCCTTCTTCCCTTCCTCCTTTCCCCCCTCTTTGTTTTCCCCCATTTCTTTCCCCCCTACCTTCCCCCTCCCTTCCCCCTCCCTTTCCTACTCTCCATTTTAATTTCCTCCTTCCCCTCTTCCTTCTTCCTCCTCTCCCTTTTCCTCTCCCCTTCCCCCTCTTCCTTTTTCCCCTTAATTTTTCCCCTCTCCCTTTCCCCCTCTCCCATTCCCCCTTCACCTATTTCCCCCTCTCCCATTCCCCCATCCCCTATTTCCCCCACGCCTCTCTCCCTTCCCCCCTCTCCCTTCCCCCCTCTCCCTTCCCCCCTCTCCCTTTCCTCCTCTAATTTTCTTTTACCTTTCCACCTCTCTTTTCCCCGTCTCACTTCCCCCTTTCCCCTTCTTACTTCCCCTCTCAATTCTCTTCCCTCTCCCCCTTCTCCTATTCCCCCTTACCCTTTCCCCCATCTCACTTCCTCACTTCCTTCCCCCTTTCCTCTCTTCCACCTCTCCCTTTCCCCTCTCCCTTTCTCCCCTCTCCCTTTCTCCCCCTCCATTTCTCCCCCTCCTGTTACCCCGTCTCTCTTTACCCCCCTCCCTTTTCCCCTCTCCTTTCCCCCTCCCCCTTTCCACACTTCCCTTTCTTCTCTCTTTACCCCATCCTGTCCCCTCCTCTCTTCGTGGTCCTTTCCCCTCTCTTTCCCCTCACCTCCCCCTACCCCCCTCTCTCCCCGCTCCCTTTCCGTCCCCCTTCCTCTCTTCCCGCTCTCTCTCCCCTCCCCCTCGCCCCTCACTTTTCCCCTTCCCCGCTCTGCTCTTTTTCCCCTCTTCTGTTCTCCTCCAATCCCCCCTCCTGTCCCTCCTCACCCATGTCTCCCCTCATCTCCTACCCCTCCTTTACCATCCTCTCCCACCTTTTCCACCTTCATTTTTTCTCACCTCTCCTCCCTCCCAAGCAAATCCTCTCTTCCTCCGCTCCCCTCCACTCCTTACCTTCTCTCCTTTCCCTAAATGTATGTATGTGTGTATGATATATATATATAAAATGATGCTAATAATTATACTTCCACTACTACTAACAGTGATAATGTGTGTCATGATTTGGATTTGGTCATGATTGTTATTTCGAGTTTACCAACTGCAAAGCCGCAGCCCTTTAATGGATGGAAACTGTTCCCGGTGCCTGTACTTTATTAGATTGGATTGTTTCTGTAACTGTCTTACATTATTAGGAGGGAGGGCCAGTTGCCGGTCATTCGGTCTGGTTTTCGCCGTGCAGAATCTCCTTTTGCATGTACCCATCGATGTGTGTGTGTGTGAGAGAGAGAGAGAGAGAGAGAGAGAGAGAGACGCCACGGTCTTGGATCACGTGTTGAACTCGTGGTCAGCTATTACCCTCCCAGGTGTGTTTGTATTTGTGGTAGTTATTGTCGAGACATCATTATCGTCTTGGGATATCGGAGTTCGGAGTGAAGGGCAAACAGGTGATCGGAAGTCCGTTGGGCTCCGTTGCCCAGTTATGAAAGCGCAAGGCGTGTGTCCTTGCAAAATGGACACATTATGTATTTTATGTATTTTTATATATTTTCCTGAAATTGGGGGGAAAGGCCAAGCGATTCTGACGAGCTGACTGGAAGGTCTCAGGCATGAAGGGACATAACTGGGAAAAACTTTTTCATCAGTGACATCATCATTCATCTGTGTCCTTCAGAATGAAAGATTTTATTCATCTCATGAATTGCCTGGTTAAGAAGGATATTATTGACAGTGGTTTCTTTAGATATTACGTTTTTTTTTTTTTTTTTTTCCCTCTCCAGTTGTCTACCTTACCTTCGGCGCGTCTTCGTATAAAGAGTAACCCGCTCAGCGAAACGCCTTCCTCCTTCCTCCTTCCTCCTTCCTCCTTCCTCCTTCACCAGACCCATTCCGATGCTCCTGCTGGTGGTGCCCTAAGCCCAGTGACGAAGTTCCTGAAGGTTGCGCCTGCACACAGGTTCCGCATCGTCGTCGTCGTCGTCGTCGTCGTTTGGGCTTGTAATTCTCAGTTAGAACTGCCTCGAGCCAAAGGCGGTCCGGACTCTTCAGGGAAGCGGCGCGGCGGCCGAGGAAAGGGGCCTCCTTCAGGTGGGACCACCGAGAAGTGGGAACTCCCTCCTCTTACTCCTCGTCCTCCTAATCCTCCTATTACTCTTCCTCCTCCTCCTCTTACTCTTCCTCCGCCTCATCTTACTCTTCCTCCGCTTCTTCCTCTTACTCTTCCTCCGCCTCATCTTACTCTTCCTCCGCTTCTTCCTCTTACTCTTCCTCCGCTTCTTCCTCTTACTCTTCCTTTTCCTACTCCTCTTCCGCCTCCTCCTCTTCCGCCTCCTCTTCTACCTCCTCTTCTACCTCCCCCTCTTCTTCCTCCTCCTCCTCCTCCTCCTCTTTTTCCTCCTCTTCCTCTTACTCCTCTTCCTCTTACTCCTTTTCTTCCTTTCCTCGTCGTCCTTCCCTCCTACACTTCCTCTTCTTTCCTCCATTGCTCCTCCTCTATCCCGCTCTACAATCTTCTCTCGCTTTCCCAATTCGCCCTCTCTTTTCCTTCCGCCAACATTCCTCCTGGCCTCATGGCCTCTTCCCCATCCTCTATTCCTCCTCCTCCTCCTCCATCTACTCCTCCCTTTTCTCCCTTCCTTCTCCGCATTCCTCTCCACGGTCTTTCCCACTCCCTCCTCCTCCTCCTCCTCCTCTCCCTTTTCCTCCTCTTCCACCCCCTTTTCCTCCTCTTCCACCTCTTCCTCTTCCTCAAAAATTTATATCCCGAGTCCTCACTTACTGAAAGTCATCAATGCTTTGTCTTGAACATCCTGCATGTACATCTTCTAACCCTCTCCCCCTCCCCCCCGCCTTCCCCACCCCCCGCTTCGTCCTTTCCTCCCACTTCCTCCTCCCTACTTCTTCCCTCTTTCCTTCCCTCCCTCCCTCCCTCCCTCCCTCCCTTTCTCCTTTCCTTCCTAACCAATCTCTTCTTCCCATGCTCCTTTCTTGACTTCCTGACTTTCATTCTATCTTCCTTCCTTCCTCTCTTCCTTCCGTCCTCTCTTCCTTCCCTCCTCTCTTCCTTTCCTCCACTCTTCCTTCCCTCCTCTCTTCCTTCCCTCCACTCTACCTTCCTTCATCTCTTCCTTCCAACCACTCTTCCCTCCCTCCCTCCTCTCTTCCCTCCTTCATCCCTCCGCCCCCTCTCCTGCAGCCTCCGGCGCGTCCTCGCAGTCTCTTCGCCCCGGCTTGTTTGTGGACTCTAGGGTGGGGCTGGTCGCTCAACGCCGCCTGCAGCAAGGAAGGAAGGAAGGAAGGAAGGCAGACAAGGAAGGGGAGATGCCATGGGAGGGGGGGGGGTGCTGATAGTGGACAAGAGGCGTGAATTGGGGGAGGAGTTAGGGGACCCTCACTAACACACAGGAAGATGGAAGGGGCGATGATATCATATGCACAGGGGCGTAGCAACATATATATATATTTATATATACTTTTTTACAGCGAGATTCAAAGGCGGGACACCACGAACGTAGCTTCCCTTCCCGTAAATTACAACTAGGTAAACACACACACACACATTGAATTATCCCCAGGACATAGATTTTCATCTTTTCAGCCACATCAATTTCCATTTTAATTCCATGCCATCACGGTCGAGACCGACAGGGAGCTCGATGGAAGTATAATGGTTTAAGTCACTGTTCACTTGTTACTTCTCAGCTTGGTTCGAGTCCATAGCTTGTCTGCGTATCGGTTTCTGTATATGGTTCCATCGAGCTCTGCCAGTCTCGACCTTGATGGCATGAAATTAAAATGTGGTTGAAAAGATTAATATATATATATATATATATATATATATATATATATATATATATATATACTGTATATGTGTGTGTGCGTGTGTATGTAAGTGGAGTAGGAAACACAGGTGTCTTAGTTTATGACTAGTTTCTCAGGTATGCTTTTTCTAAGACTAGTGTGTTTCCTACTCCATTTGCGTCAGCCTGTCAGAATGTCTCAACATATATATACATACATATATAATATACGAAAGTATTTACTGTCTACAAGTTTCCCTTCTCCTGTGGTTATTTTGCATATGTATATATATATATATATATATATATATATATATATATATATATATATATATATATATATATATATATATATATATTGACGTAAGCGGAATAGGAAAAACAGGAGTTTTAGTCTTGAGTTTATTCCTGACTAGTTTCGAATACCTGCGAAACTAGTCAGGAATAAACTCAAGACTAAGACTCCTGTGTTTCCTATTCCGCTTACGTCAACCTGTCAGAATGTCTCAACATATATATATATATATATATGTATATATATATAAATATACATATATATATATGTATATATATGTATATATATATATAAAAAGTGGAGTAGGAAACACAGGAGTCTTCGTTTATGATTTCGCAGGTATGCTTTTTCTAAGACTCCTGTGTTTCATACTCCAATTACATCAACCTGTCAGAATGTCTCAACACACACACACACACACACACACACACACACACACACACACACACACACACACACACACACACACACACACACACACGTATTCTTACCGTAGTCAACCTCAATGGATCGTCTTCACTTTGTTGTAACCCCGACTAAGGTTTTGGCTACGTTATTTAATCCAGTTAATACTATATGGATTTTGGTGGCACCCCTACGGATCAGAGTCACACAGCATTCTTTTATGAATGGAAAAGAATAATTAAATTGGTCTCCAGGGTTTAATGGGTTTGCTTATTACATGCCCCGTCCACGTTGCTTAAGCTTGGAAAGGTAGTGCAGCAAAGAAAATATTTTGTTTCATTTAGCGCGGGCGTTAACACGGTCAAAATGTCAAACCCGGTTTGACAAACAAATGTTTTAAGTGATGTTTGACCGTGTGAATGGGGTATGTGGTTGTCAAACACGTTTGACAAACATGTTTGACAACCATTTATACGGTCAAACATATTTTCAAACAATTGATTGACAAACCGTTTGACCGTGCAAATGGCCAGGACTGGTTTAAGGCACCAGTCTCTTCGGAGGCGTGGGTTCGAATCCCTCCTCTGCCGCCATTTTTATGTTGGAAAGGTAGCGTGGCTATTAAGATTTTGTTTCGTTATCTACATACTTTAGTGACATAGCTACTGACCAGAGTCGCCCGGTAATCTTTCGTGATTGAAGATTAATGTCCACTTAAAAGAATAAATAAATAAAGATAAAAATGATTGCCTTTAACATCCGCTTTCCTTCATTTTTACGGTCTTCCTTAAATATCTCCTTTATCGCCTTTATGGTCGCGCGGTAGCCTAGTGGATACAGTGTCCAACTCTTGAGCGGGTGGTCGAGAGTTCGATTCCCGGAACCCGCTGCGGGATTTGTCGCCATGATTCTCAACAGGTCTGGCCAGGCGGGGAGGCGACCCAACATCGGCCTAAAAACCCAGCGGCTTGAGGCGACTGACATGGCTTAGCTCTACCAGGGGTTTCTCACTTTCCACTACGTTGTTCATTCCCCGAGTCACTTTCCTTGGCTTATTGGAATCGCCGTCTTGCAAGAAAGGATCACTTGAGCTCAACACGGGCATAAGTGATGTTCATGGTTTATAACTCATTTGAATAAAATCACCTGGCGGCAGTCTGTAAACGTAGAAGGGAGGAGACGTGGTGTTGCATACGGAGTCTTTGTTTTCCTCGTATTTTCCCTCTTGTCATGAATAGGACAAGGTAAGTTACCCTGGATGTGATAACAGTATAATAATGATGATAGTGATGACTTATGAAAATAGGTAAATCGTTCCTTAACTTCCCGGTAATGAGCAGGATAAATTAGGTTACCCTGTGATAATCACATTACATATATATACCAAAGGCCCTTTTTCCCCTTACAAGGGGGGTAGCCAAAGTCAAAAGGCATAAATCCACTCCCATCCATCCCCACATACTCCACTCCCATTCACCACCCCCCTCCCTCCCTCCCTCTTTTCTTGGCTCCTCCTGGATGATGGGTCATCCCTGCATCTCGTCCACTGCCCTAGGTCAGAAGCAATGCAGCAAAATACAATAATAATGACAAAATTAAAATTAGATCAATACTTTCCCTACTTACATATAACGAGGACAAATTAAATTATCTTAGATGTGATAATGGTTATAATAATGATAATAATAATGATTATGATAATGGTAATGGAGATGACTTGATAAGAATGGATGAACAAGTCGACCAGTCACGGGACTGGCACGTGGGCCATGGTACAAACGCCACGTGTGAAGAGCGTCATAGCAGCTTGTGGCATAGAGGATCAAACCGGGTTTGATGCGGCGGTGGCCATATAGGGTTCAACACCTAACCTACCCAACCTAATTTAACCTAATTTAACCTAAATTAACCTAACCTAACCTAAACGGAATGACGCACTTTCCTTTACATCGTTGCTCTAATCGAGACCAACCGGTTTTCATCAGGTCGAGGTCGAACTCGGGGATCGCCATCGATCGAGACCCCAGTTCGACTCGGCCGGGAGTGGGGTGCGTCGTATCGTCGATGACGTAATCGTCGTCGTCCTCGACCTCAACTTTGTCGTCCTCGACATCATCTTCGTCGTCCTCGACCCCACCTTCGTCGTCCTCGACCTCACCTTCGTCGTCCTCGACCGCATCATCGTCCTCCTCAACCTCATCTTCGTCCTCGACCGCATCTTAGTCGTTCTCGACCGCATCTTCGACGTTCTCGACCTCATCTTCGTCCTCGTCGACCGCATCTTCGTCATCCTCGACCTCAACTTCGTCCTCCTCGACCGCATGATCTTCGTCCTCGACCGCATCATCGTTGTCCTCGATCGCATCTTCGTCGTCCTCGACCGCATCTTCGTTGTCTTCGTCCTCTTCTTCGTCTTCGTCCTCCTTTTCATCTTCCTCCTCTTTCTCCTTTTCGTCTTCCTCTATGCCCTCCACTTCCATCTATCTTCTCATCTATATCTCCCTCCTATCTTCCTCTCCAATTCCTCACACCTCCAAATTTTCACCATCGCTTCCCCATCAACTCCCCCACTCCTTCCTCCAACTCCCCCACCCCTTCCCCCATCAACTCTCCCAAATTACCCACTATCTTCTGTTTGTTTTCCTCCCCAGTTTCCTCTTCCTCGCCCTCCCCTTATTGATCACCCCATTCTACCCCCCACCCCCAAGCTGAAAGCTGAAGTCTCCTTTCTGTTACCATCTACTCTAACTAGGCTGGAGCTTGACTCTTACCTTCTTCCTCCTCCTCCCTTTCCCCCTCTGTTCCTCCTCCTCTTCCCTCTCCCCCTCCTACTACCTCTCCCCTCCTCCTCCTACTACCTCTCCCCTCCTCCTCCTCCTCCTCCTCCTCCTCCCTCTTCCCCTTCTTCCCTCTTCCTCTCCTCCTCCCTCGTCCTCCTCTTCCCTCTCCCACTCCTGCCTCTCCCACTCCTGCCTCTCCCACTCCTGCCTCTCCCCTTCTCTCTCTCCCCTCCTCCATTTCCTCCTCCCTATTCCCCTTCTCCCTCTCCTTTTCCCTTTTCCTCCAACCCTGCCCACTCCCCCTTTCCCCCTCTCCCACTCTCCTCCCACCCACCCACTCACCCACCCCTCCTTCTCCTTGAACCACTTAGTTTCCTTGGACGGTAATCCTCTTTTCTGTGCTCGCATGGCATTTCCCGTGTTTCACTCAGAAAAAGCCTTTTTTCCTCCCTATTTGGGTGGACAAGGTATGTGTATGTATGTGTATCTATATATATATATATATATATTACATGTATGTTGCACTGGGTGTAAAATACGAAAGCGCTCTGCTTCGTTTAGTTTTCTTTCCCAGTAGTCACACACACGTACTTGTACTGGATGTAATATACGAAAGCGCTCTGCTTCATTTAGTTTTCTTTCACAGTAGTCACACACACACACACACACACACACACACACACATATATATATATATATATATATATATATATATATATTGTGTGTGCGTGTGTGTATTAGTAGGTTGGTTCTTCTTTAGCAACACTTGTGGAACTGTGGGTAATTGTCCCAAAATGGCTTCCATGATTTTTCACAAGTAAATGGGCCAAGGCTAAGGTTACTAAAAATGTTAAAGAAATCATCTACGACTTTTCCAGTAGTCTCCGATTTACTTCAAATCACGACGAAATTGATTTCTCCCGTCTGTAGTGAAAGTGATCAATCTCACGGTAGACCCATCCATCCCGATAGTGAAATTGAATAGTTTTGGATGGTCGGTTGTGTTCAGGGTTTGGGAGGGTCAGTATCGTTGCTGGGCTGATGTCGGGCGAGGCTTGCTATGCCTGGCACTTTCAGAGAGAGGAAGAGAGTACCCGTTATGGTTTTATGGGTGCATCAACCAACAGAACCGAAATCATCATGGGGCTCTTTGTTTTATTTATTTATGTATTTATTTATTATTATTATTATTATTTCTATATCGGAAGAACAGGCGACGGAATTAAGTTTAAGAATATCCCGAACTTCTGTCATTTCTGGGGCTCCCCACATGTGACCTGAGAGAGAGGAAGGAGAACCCGAAAATCATGAGAAAGATAGAGAGAAATGAGAGAGATTGGAGGAGGAGAGCAAGGAGAATGAGATAATGAAGAGAGAGAGAGAGGGGGGGGGGGTTATACTTCCTGCTCGACCTCTTATGAGAGCCCACGCGCTGGTGACGACGAACCAAGAGATAGACTGAGTTGTGACTCAGGCTTCTATAGACTCTGGGTGAATTGGGGAGGAGGAGGTTTGCAAAGACGTGGTCAGGCTCTGCCTTTCCTTGGGGACCCACAAGGTGTTCTCTCTCTCTCTCTCTCTCTCTCTCTCTCTCTCTCTCTCTCTCTCTCTCTCTCTCTCTCTCTCTCTCTCTCTCTCTCTCTCTCTCTCTCTCTCTCTCTTTCACACACACACACACACACACACACACACACACACACCTTTCGCCCTCTCCTTTCTTTCCGTTCTCTCTTCTTTCTCACTCTCCTCCTTTCTCCTTTCTCTTTCCTTTCTCTTTCCCTTCACTCTTTCTCATGGTTTTCGTTTTCTCCTCCCTCTCTCCCCCTCCACTCTCTTTCCTCTTGCTCTCTCTCGTCCATTCTCTCTCCTTTATTTTTCACATGTTCTTCAGGTTTTCCTTTCTCTTTCCACGTTTCTCTCCTCTCCCCCCTCTCTTTCTCCCCTTTCCATTCTCTCTTTTTCTCTCGTAATTTGCGGGGGCTGATATTCGCCCGGACCTTGCAGCTGGCAAGGAACTGTTCGAACGCAGGATAGACGGTGAGTCCACGCTATAACCACATCAGTAGCCACCCAGAAGAAGCTGAAATCACCTTAGGCCTCAGGTGACCCATAGTGGATGTCGATCATAACCTCTACACCGTGGTCAGGGTTCGAACACGCGCCCGAATTCCCCACGCGGTTGCCAGGCTCGCGGGCCACCATTGCATCGGGTGTGGGTTCCGCTCCGCTCCAGACTCACCACGTGAGAGCTGGGACGGATGCGGCTAAGTAGTTTCGAACTCGGACCACATAAAATGATTAGTGTCGTCTTGACAACAGTGGAGAGGGAAAAGCCCATAGTTAAAAGAAACACGTGCCACTACGGCGGTCCGGGTTCGAATCCCGCCCAGGGCTGAAATAATTTCTGTATCGCTGCGCTGCGAGTCGTTATTCCAACTCTCGTGGGCGGGGAGTTGTGTGTATGTGCGCAAGGTCACTGCATTACCCATAGATCGGTCATGTATGAGCTCTGAGCTTCTTCCGGGAGGGAAATAGCTGTTGATCACGAGTCCAATGCGTGATCCAAGACCATAGTGAGTTACACACACACACACACACACACAGTTTGGTGTAGCGGATTGTGTCCAGGTCTACCACTGCAGTGCCGAAGTCGTGGTCTGTTCATGGTTTGAAAACCTCCACCGGTAATACAAACCTTTACTGTCCCCCTTAAGCATTATAGGGTTGGGTGTCTCGTCTGTGTGTGCTAGATTACTAGAGTGTTATTTGCCACAGTTTTATTTTGTGTAATTATTTTAGTTATTATTAATTTATTGATTTATTTGTTTTTACTTATAGTATCAGTCCATTCAGTAAACAACAGGATCAAATGTGAACGTCCGGTATAAGAAATTAATAAAATATATCACAGAACTGGAAGGACAGGAATGTCTATTGCCGTTGCTCCCATCGAGCTGTGTTACCTCCGGGGCATATCCCCCTCCACCTCCCACCCCCCACCCTTCCTCCGCCCCAGCGTGGTACATATGCCAGGGCTGTCATTTTTCATACCCTCCCACCCACCCACCCACCCACTCACTCTCTCGACCTCCTGCTTCTTCCCTGCTTGCCTGCTGGCCTGCTGCACACGCACGCAGGTTGATGTTTCTGCTCGAGTGGATTTTGCCGCCATCGTGTTGTCGACACGCACGTACGCACACATGTACTCTCTCTCTCTTAAGCTTCCTGCTGAATCATTGGTCTTGTCTGCTTGCTCGCCGGCTTACCTGCCTGTGCCAGCGAGTGTCCTCCTCCTCCTCTTCCTCCCCCTGCCCTTCTCGTCCCTCCCTCATGAACGACGCTGTGGTCTCATGACGTCATGAGCACCTTTCACAAATTGACGTCACACCTGGCTGGGGGGCTGAGCAGGTGACTGGTCCTGTGCATTCAGCTGAATTGTTGGCGTCATAACCGTGGCGGTTGGTGACGTCATACACGGTCGCTGCCGGATGACAACCGTCCCTAGTCAATGCCTTACGGTGTGTATTTGTGTGTTGTGTGCGTGCGTGTGTGTGTGTATGTGTGTGTGTGTGTGTGTCGTGCGGGCACGTTTCATGTGCATGAATGACTCGCAATAGTCAGTGACGTTTCATTTTTCACTCTTTGGGAAACCGATTCAGGTTAATAATCTCTACCCAGAGATTTAATGAATACCTTTGATACAACTTGACCTCTTGCTCGGAAAAATATAACTCTTTTCGTTAGAACTAGAGTTTCTGCTACATCCTATCGCCCTGCGTACATTCAAATAAGGTCCAACTCTACTTTTGAATCCTTTTGTCGTTATGTTTACATTTCGTGACGTCATGTCGCTCTATAAATACGCGTTGGCGGGAGAAGCAAGTAACTTTTGTAACCTCACATTAGCTTGTATGTACGTGTTTACATTAGGCTCGAGTATTTATCCATGGCATCATATATCTGTATTATGTTAAAAATAGACCCAGCTCCTCTATATACAGGCCTTTTGTGTTGTGACAAGTTGCCTTGTGTATACATGTTAATATCAGATGCAGCCTCACGCCGTTATGCCCATGTCCACAAATTATTCCTGACACTTGTCGTTTTCCTTCTCAGTCTGTGACGTCATGTCGCCTTCCATATATGTACATCGGTCATGGCATTTTGTGTATGCGTGCGGAGATGATCTTTTATTTTATTTATTTTTTATTTTGTATTATATCTTGTGTAAGTTACGTTAATTAGATATATTTATTATTTACTGAAATTTTATTTTTCCCATATGTCATTTTTCCTTTGTGTACAAAGTGATGACATCTTTTTAAAGATGTTAATCCAAGGGGTTCTAGAATTTCTCAGATTGACCTGTGTGAGTGAGATTCACCATGGTCTTGGATCACGTGTTGGACTCGTGATCGGCAGTTATCACACAGCCGGGCGAGAGCTTAGATCTCGCATATGACCCAGTCTATGAATAATACTTTTGACCTTACACACACACACCTTGCCCACCAGAGTTTAAGTATCGGCTTGCACTGTAGCGATACGTTTTTTTTAGCCCTGAGCGGGGACTCGAATTCGGATCGCTGAATTAGCAGTCTGACGCTATACCACAACGTTATAAAAGCTGTGTTGTGTGTGTGTGTTTTCAATGAGACCTATCTACTCGTAAAGGTGCGTGTCGTCTCGGAGGGTGGGGGTGGGGGGCTTCGCAATTTGATCCTTCGGTTGTGTAGCAGCTGCATAGTACGTCACGTTGTTCCTCTGGTCAAGTGGCCTCGTTCCGCTTGACCTTTGATGACGTAACGAGCCACCTGCTTGGGTCGCGGGGGCATATCGTCTCCTATTTCCCCTCCCTTCCTTCCCCTCCTTTCCTTCCCCCTTTTCCCCTCCCCCTCTCCCCCCTTCCTTTCCCACCCCACCCTTCACCACCCTCCCTTTTCCCCTTTCCCCCTTCCCTTCCCACTCTCTCCCCTCCCCTCTCCCCGTCCCTTCCCCCTTCCCACTCCCCCTTTCACCCCTCCACCTCTCCTCTTCCCCCTCCCCCTCTCCCTTCCCCCTCCCCCTCCCTTTCCTTCCACACTCTCCCCTTCCCCTTTCCCTCTCTCCCCACCTCTCACCTTTCCCCCTCACCCTCTCCTTCCCTTCCCACTCTCTCCCCCCTTCCCACGCCACCCTTCCTCTTCCCCCTCCACCTCCCCCCCCCCTCCATTGGGAAAAAAGCGGAAGAGGAAAAGTTCCCACAATGGACATTTTGTCACCGGAAGAACATGTCACTATGACAGGAGAGACATAAATTGTTGACGACTATAAAGAGTCTCAGTTTCCTAGAAATGAATAATAGATGTCTAAATAAACGAATAAGCAAATAAATAGAACAAATTAATAAATAAATAGATAAATAAGAGATATAAAATGTAAATTCAAAGAGTGGTAACTTAAATTTGTGTCCAGCCAAGGTGACAGATCGTAAGAAGAAAGACTTAATTACCTTGAACTCCAAACATCATGAAAAAAGAAAATATAGAATACGTCCGTCCATAACTATGAAGTCGACGGAATTAATCAACAAGGAAGATTTCACAGATTGATTTAGAAGAAAAATCAGGCGGCATAGAAAACGGAAAAAGTGTCTGGTGAATATTGTAAAACAAATATTGGAAGACATGGCGTATGCTACCAGCGTTTCTATCCATATACACATACTCTTGCCCAGGGAAAATCATAAAAATGGAGGCCAATGAATATTAAGAATATACAATGCATGTGTTGCGATTTCATGGGAGAAATTAGTAGAAATTGTAGTCACATTATTTGTAAATTTAAAGCTAACTTTGATCGGTGGAAGTACTGAGACGGGGCACCACGAGTATAACTTTTATTCTGTAGATTACCATTAGGTAAACACATGCACACACATACACATAAGAGGTAGTACCCTACGAATATTGCTCCTTGTATACTACAGTTAGGGGAATACGCGTACATGCATGTTCATACACACGTATACACACGCGCATGTATATATATGCGCACACACACACACATACACACCACTACGGTGGTCCGAGTTCGAATCCCGCCCAGGGCTGAAATAATTTCAGTATCGCTGCGGTAAGAGTCGTTACTCCAACTCTCGTGGGCGGGGAGTTGGGTGTGTGTGTGCGTGTAAGGTCACAGCATTACCCATAAATCAGTCATGTAAGAGCTCTGAGCTCTCTTCGGCGGGGGGGGGGAGAATAGCTGTCGATCACTTGCCCAACACGTGATCCTAGACCATGGTGAAACACACACACACACACACACACACAAACACACCTACCTTCACCTTCACTTTACAAACTTTCTCCTTACGGTTCTTATTTTTAAAAACGCTGCTTTGGGAGACAGCCGCCCAACTGGGTGTTCGTGGTCCATGGTGAGTGAGTGTGTGACGTATGAGCTAGTGAGGAATGTCGTCTTACGATGCGCGCGCGCGTTGTCGTTGTTGTCGTCGCTAGGACAGTTTCTTTTCGATTGTTGTTTGTTTTCCCTGTTGTCCCCATTTTCTTTAGTGTCTTGGATATTTTGGTTTTGTTTCCTCGCCCCCCGGTCTCTCACCTCCCCCCCCCTCTCTCTCTCTCTCTCTCTCTCTCTCTCTCATTTTTGGTGTTCCTCATGGTCGATCCGAGTCTGTGTATTTCGTGGCGTGCGTCCGTGCGTTGCCACGTGAAATTCGAATACTATCAGCTCACCCCTTCCTCGCTTCCTCTCAGTCATGAGACAATCCCACTCGTTTCGTGTTCATTCCAGCACTACATTCCTCGTTATTCTCAGCCACGTAATGCTTTCCAGTTCCCACACCCTTGTTTCTTCGTTCTCTCTCGTTTTCCCTTCTGCCCCCCTCACTCTCCCGTCATTCCCACGTTCCCCCCGCGTTCCCTTTCGCTCTCAATTCATTCCCATTCACTCCCAGTCTTCCTTCATTCCCAATGACTCATCCTTCACTCTCCCCCCCTACTCCCCCCGCCTTCCCCCTTGCGTCCTCCCGAGGCTCTTGCCCCGGGGAATCAACCCAACGTAGGAGTATCGCCACGCTCGAGTGTCGTTCTTGTTCGGCTCGGAGGACGACGTGAGGACCCGTCTGACGAAGGTGTCGTCGAACTACCAGACGATCTCCAGTTCGGGGAGGAACAGACACGTGTTACTGGTGCTCCTAATGACCGAGATGAATAAGAATCCCGAAGAAGCAGAGGAGGAGGAGGAGTCACGTGTTAAGGGAAATGGGCCATAAGCTCCTTCTTCAAACCCCCTTCACTTGGTACCTAAGGGGTGCCACGGAAATGAATGGAGTAGACTGGTTAGTGTCGGGGCCATAAAAAGTATCACCCGGTACACAAGTGGTTAACCTGTCCGCGGTTCGCGGAATCGAGTCGCCCACATAGTAAGTATCCTGTTTCCTGCGGAGGACACACACACACACACACACACACACACACACACACACACACACACACACACACACACACACACACACACAACGCACACACACACACACACACAGAAACGCGCGTTTGCAAACAATCGCTGTACGTTGTGGGGACGGATGTACTCTGTGGAGAGAAGAACATGTTCCTTCTTTATGCTCGTTTCACCTCTTCTTCCTCGGCTCTCTTTCTTCTTCGTCTTCTTCCTCTTCTTCTTCTGCTACTTCTGTTTCTGCTTCTTCTGCCGCTTCTGCTTCTTCTTCTTCTTCTTCTTCTTCTTCTTCTGCTTCAGGGGTGTTGGCCGGGGATGGCAAGGTACAGTTGGATGTAGAACCGAACTTCGTGTTAATGGTGGTGAATTGAGGCCATCCGTGGGCTGGCGTGGTTGTGTGTGTGTGTGTATGTATGTATGTATGTATACGTGTGTGATTTACCAGCATGGTCTTGGATCACATTTTGGACTCGTAATCCACAGCTACTACCCTCCCGGATGAGAGCTCCAGTACTGTATATGGCCCGATCTATGGATAATGCAACCTTTGGCGCGCGCGCGCACACACACACACACACACACACACACACACACACACACACACACACACACACACACACACACACGTGGCGGATTGGTAAAGCACTGGCCTCACAAGCCAGAGAACCGGGGTTCGATTCCCCGGTCGGGCGGAGATAAGTTGGGTTTGTCTCCTTTCACGTGTAGCCCCTGTTCACCTAGCAGCGAGTAGGTACGGGACGTTAGTCAAGGAGTTGTGACCTTGCATTCCCGGTGTGTGGTGTGTGAGTGGTCTCAGACCTACCCAGAGATCGGCTAATAAGGAGCTCTGAGCTCACTGCCGTAGGGTGGTGTCTGGCTGTCTCGACAGAGACTGCAGCAGATCCGAGGTGAATACACACACACACACACACACACACACACACACACACACGCACACATGCACGCACGCACTTGCCTAACAGCGGGGAACCAACTTGCAACGTCGTGATATATTTCAGCCTAGGCCGAGGGTCAAACTTAGACCGCTAAATTATCAGGCGAGCTCGATACCACTACACCAGCAAGCCAGTGTGTGTGTTTGTGCGTGGTCATGGATCACGTGATAGGCTCTTTGATAAGCACAAAACATTCTTTTTTAAATTTATGTGCTCATGCATTTATATATTTATCTATTTACTTGTTTATTTTCCAAATAATAGACGGTTTAATATTTTAACAGACCACATCCATGCACGCACACATGTATGAGATAAACGAAATCGCCTGACATTAGCCAAAACAACATATGTAAGGTGCACCACCGATCAGAGTTGTGCCTAGGGTGGGCAAGGCTAGTGCAGTAACACTTGTTTTCTCTCTTCTTAGTACGAGAGTTGACCCTTTCCTAACCAAAGGATCGCCGCAGATGAATAAATTAGCCTAGCGTCATACATAATAGGAGGTTTTTTTTATCTGATATAATGCGAAAGATGGCGGGGTGGAGGAAGAGGGAGGACGAGAGGAGGCAGAGGAGAGGGAGGACGAAAGGAGGTAGACTTTGGGTGTGTGGGGAGATGGAAGCAAGATTTAGGGCGAAACAGGTGTGGTTCGCAGTGACTGTGAGCGAGTCTATTGGGAGTGCGTGTACTGACCTCCTAACCGAAGAACCTCCCGAACTACTGTGTCCGAGTCTTACTTCGATGATGAGACGAATCGTCTTGCATCCCTCAGCTCCCATACGATTTCGGCCCGGGGACCTTTTTGCAGGCTTCTGTAGGGTCCTAGGGGGACCATTGACCCAGGGGGGGAAGGGGGGTGCTTATGAAAGAACGAGAACAAGAACATTAGAGAGTAGAACCAACTCCCGGGTTCTGGCAGGCCTGTGGTTCATGTCTGACGTCATTAAGTTGTTGATGTAGTTTGTGATGTCATAAAGGTCAAGAGTGGTGATGACGTCGGCAGGGTCGTTGATGTGGATCGTGACGTCATGGGGCATTGGTGTTAATGACGTTGTCAGGGTTATTGATGTTGATGCAGTCTACCGTTGACGATATATTAAAAGCTGAAAGCTGGAGATGGGAGTGGGTTTAGTCCATAAATACATTTGTTTTGATTTCAACGATAAAAAAAAGTGAAAATAATTTCTTCGAACAGACACACGCTATTGATGATGTTATGACAAACGGAAGACTTCTTGTATAAATATTTGTATCTGTATGAAGACCCAAATATTTTAGGCGCGAGCACTGTCATTTTGTGGGAATTTTCCACAAAATTTGTGGAAAATTTTAAACTGCTTACCATTATTTTTGTGTAGAATTTGGAGAATTATATGTGACAATGAACTTATTTGTGTATATAATAATTCCTTTTTTTTTTGTGGGAAAAATGTGGAAACCCAAATTTCCCTGTGGGAATTTTGTGGAAAATTTTTCACTCGTTTGCGGGAACTGGCGATCAGGGACGCGAGAGGCAGGGAGGGAGTGGGTGGGTAACACAAGCAGAGTGACTAGATTTAGCCAAAATATGCTAACGAGCGTATTTTTGCCTAAAAATAATACCGTTAATAAAAAAGGCAGAAATCGAACGTATTAAGGGGAACATAATATTTAGTTTTTATATATTTAATATAATCTAGCATTACTCCAGGTGCTGGCTAGCAAATTCCGGCTTAAAAATTCTGATCATCTTGAAAAAAAGGTTGTGAGGTGACCCAAAATGTAGTCAGGGAGTGTAATAGTTTGCTTTATATATATATATATATATATATATATATATATATATATATATATATATATATATATATATATATATATATATATATATCCTAAACAAAGGTCTGCATGATCTTGTACTTCCGTGCAAACCTTCTTCATGACTGTGGTGGACGTCAAGGTTAAATCCTCAGTAGAGGGATAGCCATGGGGGAAGGTAAAGGATAACCTCATTACGTTTAATCCTCTCGGTGAGGTAGTTTAACCTCCCCTTTCCCCTGGAGCTGAATGAAATTGTTTTGTTGAAAACAAGAACTGTGAAAAAATAATGGAATCGAAGACCATCTTAGTGGACATGCTATTGACAGTAAATAAATAAATAAATAAACAACGAGAAAGGTGTCCGAGATGGAAAACAAACAAACTTACACCACCAGGACGAGGAAGACAACAAACATCTTTGGAGGCGAAGAGAAAACGAAGGTGGAAGACGAGTGCGTGCCGTTGGCAGAGTCGAAGAGCTGAGGATAGGGTGAGGGTGGGGTGGGGGGTGAAATTCGTTCAACCCCTGTGTTGGGACGGAAACGGTCATTGTCATCACCATCATTGTCGTCGTCGTCATCTTTCGTCATTATTATTATCGTCGTCATCATCAGTGTTATCTTAGCCATCATTATCACCATCATCATCAGTATTATCTTAGCCATCATTTTCATCATCATCAGTATTATCTTAGCCATCCTTATCATCACCATCAGTATTATCTTAGCCGTCATTATCATAATCGCTATCACTGCCATTATCATCATCATCGGCTTCAACATTATAATCATCGCCACCATCATGATGGCTATCATCATCATCAAAAAAGTGTGTGAACTTCATAGGCGTAAAGAATCTTGGGGAATTGAGGTGGGGTGATCAACTTTAACACAGGAAGAAGAAACAAACTTTACCCCTAAACTATGATATGCGTAATCTAACCATTCCCTTGAAGGTACATGGAATGGTATCGTCCAGCGACATCCAGAGGTAAAGGGAGAGTTGCACCAGGTATGAAAGTGGTGCAAGACGTCCTTTGGACACCTCTCCACCCACCGAGAGGGTACACGTCAATGAACAGTGTTTGGGTGCCAGAGTGAAAGGAAGAGTTACCCGGCAAGCAAGGCACATGGGGCAGGTTCAGGACAGGCAACGCCTTGGCAAAATTTCTCTTTGATTTTATTTGATTGATTTGTGGATTTATCTGTATATAAATTTGTTGGTTGGTTGATTCAATGGTGTTATTTTTTAGGTGAAAGCAAATGCCAGGGGGAAGGTGATAGGAGTTGGGGCTTGGGTGTGGTGGTGGGGGGGTCTTTTGAAGGCAGAGCAAAGAACATCACGGCTTAGGTGCGCGTGATCACGACCGTCAGGGTGGTTGGGTTCCGAATATAAAAGCTGACGTGATGGCAACGGTGCGGGAGAGAACGGACGGCTGCTGCTGCTGCTGCTGCTGCTGCTGGAGGTGGTGCTGCCACGCGCCGCGCCGCTGTCGTCGGCTTGGGACGTGTCGTGACCTGCGTTTTGGACTCTGTAGCATTGCAACACTAGTGAGGATGCAGTCGGGCGAGTGGCCAGGTGTTATGAAAATATATGTGAATGTGCGCACGCTCACACACACACAGAAATGTGTGTGTGAATGCGTGCGCGCAGTGGGCGTGGTTGAAAGAGGCGCGTGTGGAGGAAAAGATGGGCGTGAATCAGACTTCAGTGGGCGGAACTGATGGGTCTTGCCTCTGGACGTCTGCCCTTCCCCCCCTCCTCTCTCTCTCCCTCCCCCCTCTCTTCCTCCCCACCCTTCATCTCTTCCTCCCTTCCCTCTATCTCTATCTTTCTCCCCGCTTCACCATCATCTTTCACTCCTCGTGTTCCCCACCAGTTTTTTTTTCTTCATTTGCAGCCTATTTGCAACCTGTATGTCACTCCCATACATCCTCCACATAATCATCATAAGTCATTATCAGTACTGTTGTCGTCAAAGTCATTACTATCATCATGTCATCACCATTGTCATTATCCCACCATCAGCATCGTTGTCGTCACCATCAGTACCATCACCATCATCAGTCATTATCATAATCACCATAGCCACTATCATTATCATCATCTGTACTTGCCTCTTCCTCGTCCCGTTATCAGACGCTCGTTTTTCTCCCCCCCCCCCCCGATTCCACTGGACGGCGCAAGACCTCTTGCTGTGTGTGTGAAGTACAGTACATTCAACCTCGACTATATATATGCATTCATATGGTGGCTGTTGGTTTCATCGTTTTCCACCTCATTTCTCCTTCCCTCCACCTTCTTACTGCCTAGCTCCTCCTTCCTCCTCCCTCATTCTTTCGTCCTTCTCCTTCACGCCGTCTTCTCCCACGCAGGTGTTAGAATTGAATTTGTGAAAAATGTCATTGTCACCTAGATGAATAAAACCGCCTGGCGGCAGAACGAAAGCTGCGCAGGGCTTAATAGAATAATGTAGGAATATTGCCTATGAATAATATAACAACTCTGGGGTTAATAGAATAAAACGAAGGCAGAAAGTACGTGTTAATAAGTAATTACATGGCCAGTCGGCAGCTAGGACAGGTGCACAAGTCCCACTGGATCAGTTTCTCTGCTGTGGGCAATGTTGCTGGCGGTTATGACATCACATAGATGTCGACAAGTTCAAATCTTGGGTTTCGTAGTAACTGCATTACTCGTTATTATTATTATTATAATGATCTTGTAATTATTGTTATTATTGTCGTTTTCTGTTGATTTTTTCGGCTGAATAACATATTTGTTGATTGGAGGGAACTTTCATTTGAAATGGCGTCTTTGCATCAGTTCACCCTCCCCCAACGAAAATAGTTCAAAGGTAGATCAGGGTTCATCACAGAAATGTTACAAAAGATTTTTTTTTCTTTAACAGATCTTTTGTTGTCTTCAATTCTTTGCCTGTACAAGATCCCCTTGTCAATAAATTCACTGAGGGAGAATTTAAAATATTTAAGTTGCATTCTGTAAGGGGAAAATATGGAGGCTTGTGTTTTTCAGAGGTGCTATTTTGGGTCATATTTTTTATGGAAAAAATAGAATAAGACAGAAATGTAAAAAGAAAGAAGAAATCTTTTGGGACAGGAGTCAGGTCGGGTCACATATGCAATATGCAATAGCTCGGCAGAGGCTGTTGTACCCCCACATAGTTCTTGATCTTTTGAAAGCGACGACCTGTTTCCATCGATTTTCTTTTGTTCCAAGTCTTGACTTTTTTTTCGTACCTTCCCCTTTTCCCCTTTTCCCAGCCAAAAGAATTTTTTTTTAACTGAACGTCTCCTTGTTGAAGAGCTTTGTGGTCTGCAACACTGTTGTCACGTGACTTGGGAAAGGAAACTAACGATATGACGTCATAAGTTGAGTCGGTCGACTGTCGCAGCTTATGACATCATGTCGTTAGTGAATTTCCGAAGAATTGACGTCATACCTCGAGTCGAGCAGGAGAGAGAGAGAAGGGTTGGTAGTTTAGGTTTAGCCAGAACGAATTTTATAATGTGCAACCGGTTTTTCGTTTATTCATATATTAGTTGGGACTGACACTCGTGGGCCAAATACGCTGTTATTTTTCCAAGGGTCTGCTAGAGTGGTTGTGTTGAACCTTGCAATATGGGTCCCTTTCTTTCCCCCTCCTCCCCTTCCCCACCTACCCTTCACCCTCCCCATCCTCCTCTTCCCCTTCCCCCTCCTTCCCAAGTAAACGAAAGAAGAAACGGCGCACATTACCGGCACCGCAAAACCCAGAGGTTGGGGGGGTGGGGGAGGTCTGTCTGTCTGTCGCAATGACCAAGACGAACGACGACAAACTAATTGGTTGTTTGTTGTCATGATTTCCTTCAGACTGGACGAAGGAATGGCGGTGATGGAAGCCAAGTTTGCGAGATTTTTCCATTAATGTCATTTTTGTTGTTAGTATTATAATTATTAATAAAAAAAAATCAGTATTATTATTACTTATTATTTCTTCCTGTTATTTCTATTATTGTTTTGTTATTTCTATAATTTTTTTTGTCTCGACCCGCGCTGTTGTTTTTATTCAAACGCCTGTGGCAAAGTTGACCGGTCTAGGTAACGGTTGCGAGTCGAAATGTTGAGGTCTTAGACAAGGCGCTGTGTGGGGAGTAGAGGAGGTGCAAGGGAGAGGAGAGGACAGAACAGGGAGTGGAGAGAGAGAAGGATTAGGGAGGGCGGGGGCAAAGAATGTTAGGGAGAGGGAGGGAAATGTGTCGGGGGAGGAGGGGGGCAAGAGAAGGGTTAGGGAGGAGGGTGAGAAGGGAGGACGACGAGCCCACCCGCTCCATCATTAGCGACAAGGTCACGGAAACTTGGCGCGCGACATGACGTCATGAATGGAACCCAGATCGTGAAGAGGGGTGGGATGGATGTTTGGGCTTTCTCAACCTTCCCGACGTCCTTTTGAACGAAGCCACAGCCTGTGTATGCTTGGGTTGCCTTCCTGTCTACCACAGTTGAAGAGACGCCCTCTCCCCCATTATATTGAATATTTTCCTTGATTTAACGTATTTATTATTTGTGTACTTGTTTATTCTTTTGTGTATTTATTTGTAATTTATTTTTGATATAGGATTGCTGATATTTTGAACTTCGTTCATATGGAAGCTATGGATTTGTGAATCCCTTCGAATACTTGCAGACTTTGTGTTGATTTCCCCAGTAGGTATTTTCACCACATTTAAAAAAAATCGAGTCTTGAATTTAATTATTTTCCTGAGGCGCGCTCGAATCTAAGCTCATATGACAAATGCTCACATTCGTAGTAAAAAAAATGGTGTATGAGCGTATGTCTTGTGAGCATTTGTCGTAGAGTTGAGTAAGAGTGAAGAAGTTTAAGAGGAGGAGGAGAGGAGAGAGAGCTGCCGGGGACGCCGACGAAGGCCTGCATCAACGTCGGGTTGAATGGGGGAGTAGGTTGGAGGGGGAGGGAGAGAGGGGGGGACGGCGCCGCTACCGCTTCGTGGATCATTATAGCCTTGCAACAGTATGAGGAATGGGCCAGCGGTTTCCACGTGCTCTCTCTCTCTCTCTCTCTCTCTCTCTCTCTCTCTCTCTCTCTCTCTCTCTCTCTCTTTTAGGAAGTGACGATGCCGCGGGTGGGGGAGTATTGAAGGTTGTGGGTTGTGTATTGATGTTCAATTTCTGCCTACCTACCTACCTACCTACCAACAACCCTCTTGAATTGATACTTACATACCTACTTTTGCACACCTACCTGCCAATCACCTCACATACCTAATTACGAGTTATCTATATTTCGCATTTCCCAACTACCCTAGATATTTTTGTCTCCATTGCTTAAGAGAACCTTTAACCTCATTATCTCCTGTTCTCCCCTTCCTACCCATCCCCTATCTTCCTGTACTCCCCCTCCCTTCCCCACCCACCCTCCTGTCGTCCTAAACCCCGTCCACCTCTCTTCCCCTCCCTTCCCTACCCCTTTTCTTCTTTCCTGGATTCATAGTCAGAGGGCACGTGTCCGCTTGACCGTGGGACACAGCACTTGTCGTGGTTGGGAGAGCGCACGCGTTGCAACTGGAACATCGTGCCCAGGCAGACAACCGCCGCGCCGTTCCAGCATCTGGGCCGAAGACGCGCACTCCGTTTAGCCGTTCCAGCGTTGGGGCGAGGAGAGGAGAGGGGGAGGAGGTGGTGAGTCACGCCGGCCGTTCCAGGAATGCAGAGGCCCTGGAAGCAGGCGGGAGGAGGGAAAGGAGGAAGAGAAAAGGAGGAGCTAATGATAATGATGTTACAGAGAGTTTTGTGATAGTTAGCAAGGTAACATGGGGAGGGTGGTTTTAATATAGCGAGCTTTTGCTCTCTCTCTCTCTCTCTCTCTCTCTCTCTCTCTCTCTCTCTCTCTCTCTGGGAGTGGCGGGGAGATGGGGCTTATCGACGTTTCTCTCACAAGACAGATAGTACCTGTTATCAGTCCCTTTTGCATACACGAGTCTTAACTTGTATCGTAATTGTCTGGAACAAACCACATATACAGTATAGTGATGATGGGGCGTTTCAGTCGGGGGAATGTAGTCAGTGATGCCTGGTGGGGGTCGGTCATTTGCCCCTCCTTTATTTCGGGGGTAGGGGCTAACAACCGTCGACCAAGCTCTTCAGAAGTGGTGGGTTGTTCCAGATAAACAAAATCGTCTGGTGTTTGGATAACATTCTTAAGAGGCGTTGGTACCCAAGACTGGGTTGATAATATGAGGTCAAGGCTTAGTGGAAGTTTGTCTTTTAGTAATAGAATCGCGTAGCGTCAACCAGAACGAAATATTTAAACGTAGTGACACTGAAACAGGGTAACTATGCGCATGTGATTCACCATGGGCTTGGATCACGTGTTAGACTCGTGATCGACAGTCTTTAACCTCCCGGATGAGAGCTCAGAGCTCGTATGACCGATCTAGGGGTAATACTGTGACCACCTTATACGGACGCACCCACCCAACTCCCCTCAGCGCAGCGATACTGAAATTGTTTCAGTCCTGGGCAGGATTCGAACCCGGACCGCCGTAGTGGCAGGCGAGAATTCTAACCACTGCGCCACGAGGTGCGTGCGTGTGTGTGTGTGTACGTCTTCAAGTCTAGATTTAGAGAGTCTTCTGTCAGAATTGTCTAAAACTAATTGGATAAACCCAGATGGGTTCCAGACCCGAAGACTTGAGTCATGTCACGCGCGGCTCTTCCTAGTCTTCCGGTTGTCCTTCAAATCGACCGGGATTTCCCCACAGGTGTATGTGCTCACACACACACACACACACACACACACACACACACACACACACACACATACACACACAATCTCTCTCTCCCTCCCTCTCTCTCTGTATGTCATGTGTGTGTGATTCACATCTTTGACCACGTGTTGAACTCGTGATCGATAGTTATTACCCTCCCGGATGAGAGCTCAGGGTCATGTATGGGCCCATGTGTGGGGAATGTTGTGACCTCACACACACACACACACACACACACACACACACACACACACACACACCTCTTGCCCACTAGAGTTGGAGTGCCGGCTCGGATTTCAGTGGTGCTGAAATTTTCACCCCTGGATGGGACTCGAACTTGGTCGCTAAATTAGCTATTTTGTGTGTGTAACGCTGACGACTTCGATCAGCAAGAGGAGCGTGTGTGAGGTGACAAACTGAGTCATAAATTATGCGTTCGAGTTTGGACACGTTTAGAAAGGATGAGTGTCCTTGCGATCCGCTTTATCGCTTATAAATATTAATGCAATAAAGCGGTCTGACAAGTAAAGTGCATTATTGGTGTCCCTCTTAAGCGGGATTTGGGGCGCGCGCGCACACACACACACACACACACACACACACACACACACACACACACACACACCTCGTGGCGCAGTGGTTAGAGTTCCCGGCTGCTACTACGGCGGTCCGGTTTCGAATCCCGCCCAGGGCTGAAATAATTTCAGTATCGCTGTTCTGCGGGTCGTTACTCCAACTCGTGGACGGGGAGTTGTGTGTGTGTGCGTGTAAAGTCACAGCAATACCCATAGATCGGTCATACAGGTTATATATGACTATGAGCTCTCTTTCGGGAGGGAAATAGCTGTCGATCACGAGTCCACCACGTGGTCCAAGACCATGGTGAATCACACACAAACAGAATCAAGCTGAGTTCACACCTGAAATGGACATAATTTGACGAAGAACCTCTGATGGAGAGAGATTGAGGTGAGCACTGATTTCGGTATTTTGTGTTCATGGGGAATCTGGCTTCGACGTTTTCGTATACAGCGTCCTCGTAGTAAGTCGCGTAAAAACTCACGGCGGGGTTTTTAGTACATTTCGTTCGAAGTTACCATTGCTTCTATCCTGGGGGTATTGCTCAGAAGCTACCCTCTCTCTCTCTCTCTCTCTCTCACTCTCTCTCTCTCTCTCTCTCTCTATATATATATATATATATATATATATATATATATATATAATATATATATATATATAATATATATATATATACATATATATATATAATATATATATATATATATATATATATATATATATATATATATATATATATATATATATATATATATCCCCTCTGCTCTCCTCTCATAAGAAAATGGAAGGATACTGCAAGAGACCAAGGCCTACAGTAGGCAGTTCCATGCTCATTACCATATATAACCTCCATCCATAAAGTTATCTAACCACTTAAAACAACTGAGATAGTTTCAGCGCTCACTACATGGTTACTAAATCTAAACCATCCGTTACCCCTCCTGGTAAACTAGTTCTTGCCTATTTTCTTCTATCCAAATTTGTCCAATTCAAACACATTACTGCGAGTCCTGCCCTGCTATCTTAAAATGATGATCTTGTCTGCATCGCCCTTGTTAAACCCTTGGCCCGTTTGAATACCTCTATTAGATCGCCCCATACTCGGTCTTGTTTTGGTCATTCTTTTCTATATCCATTCTATAGGACGGAGACCAAAATTGCACCGCATCGTCAAGGGTAGATCTAACAAACGCCAGAGTTGATCATTACAATTGCACATTAACTTGTAACAGTCTAAACAATAAATCCTAATGACCTGA
>NC_134790.1:17424651-17444651 GCF_046742065.1 Oratosquilla oratoria
ACACACACACGCGCTCTAAGCTAAATAGATATCTAGGATAGGGTTCGTTATGGTCCTGTGATTAAACGAGACCACTTGCCTGTGTGTGTGTGTGTGTGTGTGTGCCCGTGCCCCTTTGATTGATCCAACAGGGGTTCAGACCGCCAGACGATGTTATTCAGGCAAGGGAAACCCATCCTTCCTCAGTAATCATTGTCTCCATTAATAACATTTGTACCATACCTACGTGTTCGTTTGTATTTCATATATAAGATTACTCATGTGTGAGTGTGTGTGTGTCTGTGTGTGTGTGTGTGTGTGTGAAAGAGAGAGAGAGAGAGAGAGAGAGAAATCTACAGCCCCACCTAGATTACATTAGTCTCTCCTTCTCTTCCTCCCCTCCTCCCTCCTCCTCCTCCACCTCCTCCCTTCTCCTCCTCCACCTCCTCCTCCTCCTCCACCTCCTCCTCCTCCTCCACCTCCTCCACCCACGTCCGTAACAAACAGCGGTCGGTGGCTCGTCATCCATCGCTTCATCGCCGTCTACTTTCCCATGAAACTCAGTTCGGTTAGATTTGAGAACAGAAACCTCTCTTCCTTTGTGTGATTCACCATGGTCTTTTTGGATCACATGCTGGACTCGTGATCGACAGCTATTTCCCTCCCAGAAGAGAGCTCAGAGCTCGTATGACCGATCTATGGGTAATGCTGTGACCCTACACGCACACACACACCCAACTCCCCGCCCAAGAGAGTTAGAGTAACGACTCGAAGCGCAGCGATACTGAAATTATTTCGGCCCTGGGCAGGATTCGAACCCGGACCGCCGTAGTGACAGTCGGGGACTCTACCTACCGCGCCAACGAGTCGTGTATGTGTGTGTGTGTGTGTGTGTGTATGTGTATGTATGTAGGCAGGCAGATTCATGTCCATTACCACCTCCCAGACATCAATGGGTGAACTGGTAATCTTTCACAGATTTCGCTGTGGTCATTGCGCAGCGCTTGGAACACAACCAATACAGCAGACGACATATCCACAGCACTGCCAGGCTACATCGTATGCGGTGCCTCATACAGCAACACAGGCAGGATACAGGCACATATTTCGGTTGGAATTCGGGTGGGATTCCGTGAGTAACGGTCTGTTTTCTCCGTTACTCCTGTAAGACGCGGTGACTCCTTGGGCAGACCAACAGCAACAACCACAACAACAACATCAGCACAATGATAAACACCACCAACACAATAACCACCACCACCAGTTACTACCACTACCACAATTACCACCACCACAATTACTGCCACCATAATTGCCACTACCACAATTACCACTACCATAATTATCACCACCCTTAATTACTACCATCACTACAATTACCACTACCATAATTACCACCACCCATAATTACTACCATCACCACCACAATTACCACTACCATAATTACCACCACCTTAATTACTACCATAACCACCATAATTACCATTATCATAGTTACCACTACCACAATTACCACCTCCATAATTACCATAGTTACCACTACCATGATTACCAAGTTACCACTACCACAATTACCAAGTTACCACTACCACAATTACCAAGTTACCACTACCACAATTACCACCACAGTTAGCACTACTATAATTACCAATACCACAGTTACCACTACCACAATTACCACCACCATAATGACCACCACTGTTACCACCACCATAATGACCACCACAGTTACCACTGCCACAATTACTACCACCACAGTTACCACCACCGCAGTTACTACCACCCACAATTATCACTACTATAGTTACTGCCACCACCATACCACCACCGTCACCAGTACACAGCCACCAGTACCAACAACAACAAATTCGAAGAGCCTTGTTGCCGCCTAAAGGGGCGCAAATGGAAGGGAATTTCAAATTTTCGCCTCGCTTCGGCGTGCGTAACGGTCTTAACGGACGATTCCTGTCCATTTTAGCTTGGCGAAGGTTTATGAAGAGGTGGAGTTGAAAATCATGACCAACGGCGCACAGCTATATTAAAAACGAAATGGCGAGGAACCGTTACGAGTGAAATCCGGGAATTCAAAATCAACAATAACGGTTTATTGTGAGATACTTGTAGTGGCTTGGTGTGGTGAGGATAGAAACTTAGATCACTCTTCATTCTAGCGGTTAGCTATTTCATTATCTTGATGTATCGTCAGTCATCTAGTATAGAGAAAACGTCACAGGAGGTAGGAGCACCTCTCATATGGCTGGGTGGGTTTTGTGGGAGTTTGTGGGAGGGAGGGGGGGGGGGTCAAGTCGGGGATAAAGGGACTTCCAGGTGAGCTTACGGGGCCGAGGCAGTGGAGTCAACAGAAGCGACTTGTATAGACGGTCTTGGGAGCTCTTAGCTTGTATTGAGTGCGACGGGAGGTCACAGAGTTCAGGCTACTTGGGTAATCAGGAATGCTCTCCTTTGTGGATGCCGTCCCCCCCCCTCCCCGTCCTCCTCTTACTCGTCATCCTACTCCTCATCAACATCCTCCTACTCCTCCTATTCCTCATCTAACTCCTCCTACTCCTCCCCAAGTCTTCTGCCTCCTACTATTATTTATATTTTTATCCCTCATCTTCATCCTTTTCCACCTCTTTGCCTCTTCCACCTCCTCCTCCTCCGCCTCATCCTGCACCTCCTCTTCCGCTTCCTCCTTTTCTTCCTCCTCTTCCGCTTCCTTCCGCCTCTCCCTCTTTTGCCTCCTCTTTATCCTCTTCCTCTTCTTTCTCCTCATCTTCCATCTCTTCCTCCATCACCACCACCTCCTTGTCACCCGCTTCTTCCTACTCCTCTTCTGGCTCCTCCTATTCCTGCTCCTACTCCTCTTGTTCCTCCTCCTCTTCCTCCTCCACCTCGTTCGTTCACCTTCCGCGCCACGTCACATTGATTCGTGTGCCCTTGAGTAACGGAGAAGGTTATCCTTGAGTAGTGGAGTACTCCTTGATGGGGAGTGGGTGCGGGGGGGGGGAGTAATTGTCCTCTGGAGTTTTCAGGAGTCCACGCGTTGGAGTACCGCCAGGTTTTGTCCTTGCGCTGACACTATCCAATAGTCTGAAACAACCACAAGTAGTTCACTATCCCTTATGAACCCAGAAACTACTCTTAACATATTTTATCTTTGTTGTGGCTGTTTTCAGGCGATTTTATTCAGCTAAGGGGGAGCGGGGCTTTCTGTATAGCGAAAGGATGTTGTTTTTCGTCTTACATGGCAGTGCCCCCCCCCCATCCCCTTCCATTGGCGACATTGTCAGTTGAGGTAGAACCCTCAACGTTATTGAGGCAAAGGGTGTCCACGAGGATGATTAAAATCGTCTGGCGACAGGTAAAAGAAAAGTCCCCCAGAAGAGGTGAAGGAGGGAGGGAGTGGGGGAGGGAGGGAGGGAGTATGGGGGAGGGAGTTTCTTTCGGTTGAATGGAAACTTGGGGATTGCCAGAATAGGTCACCAGATATAACAGACCGTAATGGGCTTTATCCTGTAAAACTTGTTTAAATTATCTGGCGACAGCTAGCATATTTAATACTAATACTACCTGATTTATATATTTAGTATTTATTAATTTTATTTTAGGCCAATGAACTTACAAATTGGTGAGGTGCTTACGCCCGGAGACGCCAAACCGCAGCTAAGGTGCCCTTTATGCTCGGGCAAGTATAGGCCCACGTGTATTTATTTCATTCGTTATTTGTTTAGTTATTTTTAATGGTACTTTAGGACAGTAGGGTGGGTGGGGGATAGGGGGTGAGGAAGTATGTACGAGAAAAAAAAAATGACGCAGCCCGAAGGAATTTCTCACCGTCTTCTCCTTCTCTGCATGGGGGGACGGAGAGAGAGGGGGTCGCCGAATTTATGAAGCGGCCTTGCTGTGGATGTGCTGTGTCTTGCGACACTTGCTTCTGACCCAGGGCAGTGGACAGGATGCAGGGATGACCCATCCAGGAGGTGCTAAGATAAGAGGGAGGGAGGAGGGTGGAGGGGAGTGGAATATATAGGAAATGGAATGGGTGGGAGTGGTTTCTATACATTTTTCTTTTTGGCTACCCCCCGTGTTGGGGGGAAAACCATTGGTATATGTATGTATGTATGCTTTAGGACAGTCGCTCGGTGGCCGGAAGTGGTTGGGAAATAAGAAACGGATTTGATCAGCGCCATTGGAAGACCATTTGTTTATATCCCAACTTCGTACGGCTAATGAAGTGTCAAACACCGAAATAGCTTGAACGCTTGACTTGAGTACTAATGTTAACCCAGTGTGTTATGTCATCCCCATAGAATGTGTGCACATGAGTTTCTTCTAGAACATGTTTAGCATTAATTACATGGGCAAGAGGTCCTTTCTTCTGGTCACTAAAGGCCCTGTCAGACGAGCGGGTTGGCCGCCGCGGGTGCAAAGCGGGTCAGCCGCCGCGGAACCGCTTTATATTGATTCCTATGTAAAACACTATGTAAACCTCTCGTCTGACATAGCCAGGCGGGCTGGCCGCGGCGGTTTCAAGTGGGGAAATGCGTCTCACCCGCCGCGGTCAGGCGGGTAGACCGCCCGTGTGACATCAGCCTTAGTGTTGGACGTAAAACGCACAACTCGCCAGCACTGGCATCTGGTGACAGACTTTGGAGTTAGTGAACGAATGATCGCAATGAGACACGTAGACTAGTCACGCATTTCTTATGCATTGTTGTTGCTGGCGCGCTTCAATTTTCATGTCGTTTGTTTTTTGACTAGTCATTTCCTCAAGAAAATGTATTTTCAGTTGATGCATTTGGAATGCATAGTAGAGAATAAGGAGCGTACACCAAAAGAGGATGAATAGCTGCGGCCGAAACAGTCACTATAGCCATAAGCACTTGGATTGTTGTGAGAGGAGTGCGGGATTCGAACCTACAATGCTCGACAAAAGAAATAATAATTGATAAATTAAAATAAAGGGAATCGATTCATAACACTAATTACATTTGATACTTAATCGGGAAGCCTTTTCTCTTCTTAACCGTCTGGAACCTCGCTGGCCGAGCGGATTAGAGCATCGTTCTTGTGGCAAAGGTCGAGGGGATGGCGGTTCGAACCCTGCCACTGGCGAAGTTGAACCAAGGGTGTGGTTCATTAAATTCCAAGCTACAAAGTACTTTGTAAGGGGCACTGTCCTAGCCTCCCGATAGGGTGGAGTTTGTGACGTCAAACCATACCATCTTGGTGGAAGATGGTAATGTTTTCAAGGTGATGCGGGTTCACAATGTCCCAGGATTCTTGGAGGTCTGCCTGCATCTTGGGTACAGAGCTGAAGTCCCTATGGAGGTCACTCTTGATGATGTACCAGAGCCTATTGGGTTCCTATTGGTCCCTATTGGCTACGCTTACACCAAGCGAATCGAATCGATTCAATTCATGAAGAATCATGACGATTCATGTATCGTTTTGTTGATTCGTCACACTAGTTTCAACGTAACCGTTTACGCCAGGCGAATTGCGTCAATTGATTCGCTTGACGCAAAATGTTACATTGAAACTAGTGTGGCGAATCTACACGATTCATGACTGGTCATGATTCTTCATGAATTGAATCAATTCGATGATTCGATTGGTGTAAACGCAGCCTAAATCGGGACTGTCGCCCTGAAGACCCTTTATGAAAAGGTACCTGGCAGTTATTAAGAAACTGACACGCAGATTTTGCGGTGTGAACAGGGACACTGTCTTCCTGGACACGTTCCCTCTAAGCTGTGCGCATGCGCGACGCACATGTTTTACAATTAGCGCACGTAAAGAAATAATTGTGCGCACACAAGGTTTTCAGATGATATTAAGTCCATTCAACAAAGTTCCACCCAAACATCAACTTATAAATTCTCTAAAATATGGTAACTTGCCAACCGTCAAACCAATATTTTTGTATTATTTCTTATTATTATAATTTTGTCCTCTTTTAACTCTAGCGCTTCCATTGTAAACGAAATGACTGTTGCCATGGCTGCGCGCGCACATACTTTCCAGAGAAGGCAAAGTTTGCACACAAGATAATTTCTACACACATTCACAGCAAAACATTAGAGGAAACATTGCTCCCGGACCACCTTGCCCCCCCCCTTTTTGTGTGTGTGTGTGTGTAATCACTTCGGATCTGCTGCAGCCTCTGTTCGAGACAGCCAGACACCACCCTACGGCAGTGAGCTCAGAGCTCATTATTTGCCGATCTCTGGGTAGGTCTGAGACCACTCACACACCACACACCGGGACAGCAAGGTCACAACTCCTTGACTAACATCCCGTACCTACTCACTGCTAGGTGAACATGTGTGTGTGTGTGTGTGTGTGTGTGTGTGTGTGTGTGTGAAGTATCACTCCCACGGGCTTTGCTTGATCCCGTGACCTTGGCTCCTGTGACGTCGAGAGCCTCTGGTAGATTGTCACGCAGGAGCTCCAGACAATTGTTCTAATTACCTTTTGTCAAACATTGTACAACTAAGCAAATGCGAGACCGGTACGCTTCCGATGACGCCACAAGTGTGACGTCTGACCAGAAATATAAGATATCTAGAATTCTAGATTCAGCAGAAACTCACAACAGTTTTATGTACTTTATGTAAGTGTTGTGTTGAGGGTAATAAACTTTATTATTTCGTAATTGTATACTACAGCCCAATTTATTTTCTTTTTGCAGGTTTGTGCTCAATGTTGGACTAAGATTAACTCTACAAGATGTAAGTTAAATGCATATTTTTATACAAGTTAAAATGTGCTACCTCTTCAAAATGAAAAGAAAAAAATAATTTAGTGTATTATTTGTGCCAATTTTTACGCTCTCCAGAGATGTTCTTGTTTTTTATGAAGTCCATTTTAGTATAATTATTTCCTTTGTTAACTTTGTTTTATTTTATATTATTTATTTTTATTTCATTTTATTTCATTTATTTTTTATTCATTTATTTATTCATTTTACTTTTTTCGATATCAAAAAGTTTGAAAAGAGTGTTGCTTATTTCATTAGGGTTCGATAGTTCTCGAAAAGGTTCAGAAGCAGAGTTTGGGTTTCAGATCCAATTCCTCCATCTCCTGTCGCAATAATGTCAGTTCCTGGAGCCAGACTGCTCCAAGTCTTGTACAGACACCAGAATCTGTTCATAACAGAACCCTGGAGCCCACCGATGCCATTTTGTGGGAAATTTACACAAATTTATGTCTGAGAAATTTGCTCACATGGGATGTTTTGTGAGCAGATTATATGTTGCAATGAGCTCATTTGTGTATATAATAATTCCCCTTTGTGGGAAAATGTGGAAGTCTAATTTCCTTGCGAGAATTTTGTGGAGAAAAAATCTCACTCATTTGTGGGAACTGGTATAGATCACAGTGGCAACACTGCTGGAGCCTGGCCACATCGCTTTATGCAACTAGAAGTTAGGGACATCATCATGTCTTTGCATTCCGTGTTTTTTTTTTATCACCACTTCCATTATTTCCTAGTGATGATGCTACAGGCGAACCCTTCAGGATCCGTCCAAGTCGATAAGTGTTTCTCAAAGGGTCACACGCGCTCCCCGTTGCCCTCAGCTCCTTTCTTCTGCTCTTCGTTAGTCTGCCGATGAACGAAGACCCGGCGCGCCCACATGGCCTCGTCCAAGGGCGTCGGACGGAACCTTTCGTAGCTCCTCCGAAGGCGGATCCTCCTGAGGGTGTCCCCGAAGAAGGCAGGGTCGTCACCCTGTGGGGCATGTTTTTTTTTCATAGACAAGCCGCGGGCTTCGGCGGGGGCTTAGCTGCGCAAACAGCGGCCTTCGGCCGCAGCGCTCCGCACTCTAATCCTACGATGGGGATCCCGTGTTGGGCGTTCCGCCCCGAGGTCGAACCCAAGGGACATTTTTTCCTGGTCAGTTCAAGGGAACATGGCGACCACTGAGGACTTGCGACCACTGAGGACTTGCGACCACTGAGGACTTGCGACCACTGAGGACTTGCGACCTTTGAGGACTTGCGACCTTGGAAGACTTGTTACCTTGGAGGACTTGTTATCTTGGAGGACTTGTTATCTTGGAGGACTTGCTACCTTGGAGGACTTGTTACCTTGGAGGACTTGTTACCTTGGAGGACTTATTACCTTGGAGGACTTATTACCTTGGAGCATTTACAACCTCGTAGGACTTGCAACTTCAGAGGACCTGCACCCTAGGAGGACTTGCACCCTCGAAGGGCTTACAACTTCGGAGGATTTGCACCCTGGGAGGACTTGCACCCTCGGAAGACTTGCACCCTCGGAGAACTTACAGCCTCGAAAGGATTACTGCCTCGGAAAACTTAGGACCTCGGAGGACTTACAGGCCCCCCTCTCCAAGACATGTAACATTTTTAAAATGTCACCTTTGAAATGGTTTCATTTTTATTATTAGTAGATACCCTGTCATTAGAAAGAACCAAGAGGCTGAATATTTTCTCTTTCTCAGAGACTCAGCATCCCAAAATGTGCATAACGTGTGGCAAATCACCGAAAAACTATAAAACTGCTCTGTCTGTTGCCCTTTATAGTCTATAAAGAGCAGTAGACGGAAACCTTGGAAAAATCTTTTCCTTTCAACCCACAGAAAGCTATTTTCTATGACATCAAATTTTCAGGAAAAGTTTGTGACAAAAAAAAAAGAAAAAAAAAAATTACTTAATCCTCTGTGAAGGGCACCATCGTAGCCTCCTGATAAGGAGTTATCACACTGGGACATTTTTCCTCCCACAACCTACCTCCAACCTCTATTTGAATTACTAGAATATGACTCCGCTTACAGAAATCTAGACTTCTTTAAGAAGATATCAAACGTATTCCTAACATTCGTCTAGGTTTACAGTCTCTTATTTCATCATTCAGCTTTTCTATATATGACGGAAAGATAATTTGATATTAAAAATTTTGAAAATTCAAATATTGTAACCGAAGTCGTTTTCGCTCGAACTCTCAACTGTCGGCGATGGCGAAGCCCGTGAAAGCCCGGTGTGATAACCTCCTTTAAACTGAATCAGTTTGCAAGTTAGATTCCTCGAACTTAAGATTGAAAAAAAATGTATATTTGGCGCCAGACAGAAAAAAGAACAATTGTCATCTCGTGTCGAGTGACGTAATGAGTCATTTCAACTTGGTCGCTTCCTTCGCTGTTTTAAATCGTATACTGTTTCCCATGGCGAAGATTATGCACTAGAATCCCATTTGGTTGAAAGTGGACTTGTGTTCATATCGTCACTTTACACACATACATATACCAAAGGCTTTTCCCCCTTACACAGGGGGGGGGGTAGTCAAAAAGAAAAAGGCATAGAAACCACTCCCACCCATTCCATTTCCCCTACATATTCCACTCCCCTCCACCCTCCTCCCTCCCCCTTATCTCGGCACCTCCTGGATGACGGGTCATCCCTGTATCCAGTCCACTGCCCTGGGTCAGAAACGGTGTCGCAAGACAGCACATCCACAGCAAGGCCGCTTCATTAATTCGGCGACCCCCCTCTCCGTCTCCTCATGAATAAAAGGAGAAGACGGGGAGAAATCCCTTCGGGTTGCGTCAGATTATAAGAAAGAAAAATAGATAAATAGAAGAATGCCAACCAGTAAGGAAGGAATTAGATGAGATGACCACGAATGTGAATAAAATCGTCTGGCGGCAGGAAGGTTGTAAAGGAAGAGTGCCACCCTGTACGGAAGGCAGGGAAGCGGAAACGATCAAGGGTAGGAACGTTGTTTACAAGTGGTCAAGTATCAAAACGTTCCCATGATTAAATGTTTCGTCAGCATTGAACAGGGCTCAATGGGCACCGTCACGAACTCGTGAACAGGTGGTCGTGAGTTCGTTTCCTTGAATCTGCTACGGGTTATGCCGCGTTGGTTCCCGACAGGCGGGGAGGGGAACCAACCTCGGCAAAAAAAAAAAAAAAAAAAAAAAAAATCCCGCAACTGACCGGGCTTTTTCCTACCAAGGGGTTTCTCACTTCCCACTGTGTGGGTTCGAGTTGAACATTAATGTGTTCACATAAAACCACTCGTGAATAATTTCGTCCTAAGACGCGATGAGACGTAACGTGACGATGACGTTTGCTACGTCGCAGATGCGTCATGTGACGACGTTTGCTACGTCACATCCGTCGTGTGACGGTGACGTTTGCTACGTCACAGATGCGTCACGTGGCGGTGACGTTTGCTACGTCACAGATGCGTCGTGTGAAGGTGACGTTTGCTACGTCACAGATGCGTCACGTGGCGGTGACGTTTGCTACGTCACAGATGCGTCGTGTGAAGGTGACGTTTTCTACGTCACAGATGCGTCATGTCACTTGTTGCTGGTAGCGCTAGGAGGCCCGCATAGTTAGCATATATCGCATAGCTCGCACTAGTCCTCATAGCTCATATTTTTATCTCCGTCTCGGGAAGTTAATATATAATCGCAAGGAGGCATTGACCTGAATAAAATATGTAAACCATGCCATTGGACTGAAGAAATTAAAATTCACAAGATGGTCTTGCTGATGTACTGTGCCTTGCTGCATTGCTTCTTACCCCCGAGGCAGTGGGCTGTCATCCAAGAGGAGCTAAGAAGATAGTGAGGATAGGGGTGAAGGATGAGAGTGGCTAAATACCTTTTGATATGATGAAAAAATCCCATTGTCGGAGAAAGTGAACGGATGAAGAATAGAATTAACTGTATATTTCGACCACTGTTTGTGATCCTCTTCAGCAGATAGTTACATGGTGTACAAGTAAGATGTATAGTCCCCCTCCGCCTTTTGATTCGGCTACCCCCATATAAGGGGACACTTTGTACATATATACAGATTTTTTTTTTTTTTAAATCTTACAGGTTCTAATTAATTCGTTTTATTCGTTATCCAAAATTGTTCATTTAGCAGATGACTTTCGAAAATAAGTCTTCTAGAACAATTTGGAAGAAAATATATATTTAAGGGTTCGTGAATTTCGAGTGAAAGTATTAGCAATAAGTGGGCAAATGGCCTGTCTTTTCCATTAGAGAACATTGCATGAGTCGCCCGTCTCATTGACTGTGAGAACGCATTGTCCCCATCGTGATCGAGTTCCCAGGAGCGTGATTGGCTGTGCAAACGCGTGTCTCCGTAGATTGGCAGCTTGGGAGAGTCCAGAGCGGGCTGCATGGTGCTGACGTCACGGTGGTGGATGGGGGTGAGGGGATGGGGGAGGGCAATGAAGTAGAGCGTAAGTTATGGTAATTGCAAAAATATTTGTTGTAATTAGTATTGTTTTATTGTTAATATTGTTATTAATATTATTATTGTTGTTGTTACTATTATTAGTGCTGGATTTTTTGCAAAGCGAATAAAGTCGACCAGGAAGTGTTCTTAGTTGATCATGGGATGGGGGGTGGGGTGGGGCCGTCTTGTCGTGGTTTTGGGCTTCAGTCTACGTTCATTAGGGTCGACGATGCAGAGCATGACGGATGGGGGTGGGGGCCCGGTGCGTACGTGCGTGTGCATGCTTTCATATATATATATATATATATATATATATATATATATATATATATATATATATATATATATATATATATATATATACATATATCGCATGAGGAATCACATGAACTCGTGATTCTAAATATGCAGAAAAACCACCAAGGAAAATAATAAATTGATGACCGAGCGTTTTCGTCTATTTAGATATCCTCAGGGTACATGAAAGCGCTCGGTCATCAATTTATTATTTTCCTTGGTTGTTTTTTCTGCATATATATATATATATATATATATATATATATATATATATATATATATATATATTGAGTGTAATTCAATATACAGGAAGGTAAGTGTAACCGTAAAGCTTTGTCTTTTTCTCTATCATACTGAGCTTTGAATCAGTGTTTTTGTTTTAGCGTGGGATGTATCATCATGTAGGGTATTCTGAGATATAATACATCTTATGAAAAACTGTTTCTTGTATACGCGCGCGTGTATATATGTATGTGTATACCCATGCTTACATATGCGTGCATATGTAAATATACGTAACCTCTGTTTAGCATGGTCATGTACATAGTGTACATTCGTGAATGTGTGTGTGTGTGAGCGTGTACATCTGTGTTCATTCGTGAATGTGTGTGTGTGTACACGCGGCTATGGAGACGGAAGTTTGTGTGCGTGTTTGTGTACATCTGTATACGTTCGTGAATGTGTATGTGTACACGCGACCATAGAGACGGAAGTTTGTGCAACAAGAAGTTTGTACCTGTGTTGGAGAGCGTGTAGCTGTTAATTTGCTTGTCCGCCGGGAGACAAGACAGTGTGTCCCCTCGTATATTTGGTTGTTTGCCTTGTGCCAAGGGAAGGGGGTGGGGGTAGGGGTTAAAAAGAGGAGGAGGAGAAGAACGGTCAGTGGTTATTTGGGTATCTTTATTAACCATTAATCTCTCTCTCTCTCTCTCTCTCTCTCTCTCTTTTGTCCCACCCCTCTCTCTGCGCTCTCTCTCTACTCTCCCTGCTCCCTCTCCCTCTCTCCCCCTCCCTCCCATTTCTGCTGTCTCTCTCTCTGCTCCCCCCCCTCTCTCTCTCTCTCTCTCTGCTCTTCCCCTCTCTCTCTCTCTCTCTCTCTCTCTCTCTCTCTCTCTCTCTCTCTCTCTCTCTCTGCTCCCCCCTCTCTTTCTGTCTCTGCTCTCTCTCCCCCCTATTTCTCTCTGCTCTCTCTCTCAGCTCTCTCTCCCCCTCTCTCTCTCTATCTCTCTCCCTCTCTGCTCTCTCTCTATCTCTCTCTCACGCCCACCCCGAAAGGTATCTTTCTTCTTTCTTGTTCAGTGGTCACGTGTTGGGTCTATTTGCCCAAGGCTGGGTCGATGGAAACGAGTGGATTGCGTGTCACTGACTAAACATATACGCAGATGTGACGTCGCGTGCGCGCGTGAGCGCACCGGCACGCGCGTTGGAAATCGTACGCGCACCAGCGCGCTCGTATCGAGTAGGTACCGTGCGCGTTCAAACGCGCGGGCATCAGTCGGTAAAGTCTTGGATACCGGAAGTACGTGCATGATGTATAGGAAGTGATAAATATTTATAAATTTTGTTAACATTTTGCCGCGGAGCTAGGTACTGCTTCCCCTTCCTCCTCATCTTCTTCCTCCTCCTCCTCCTCCTCCTCTTCGTTCTTCTACTCTTTCTTCTCCTGTATCTTTATCTTCGTCTACAGAAATGTATTGGCTGACGTTGTGACGTAATGTCGTTTTCATTGAACTCGTGTCTTGGCGCAGCACCAAAGCGACAAAAACGTTGTCCCATAATTTTCCCACTATTCCTACACCCAGAGGAGCCTTATTGCCAGACGATTTTATTCAACCAAAGAGGCGGAGAACGCAGAATTAAATGTTGTTGAAATTAACTTCTAAGCTGAATGAAGCCCTCTGGCATTGGAGACAGCCTGCGCGGACAAGGGAGCATTTGCACTTGTTCTGCGCATTTTGGCAGTCGATCACGAGGCTTGGTGACCTACGCAGTTGGAAGAACGTGATCAACTAAGCTTAAGTCTTCTTAAGTCGAATTAGAGCATAGTCATTCAGTGAAGAAAGCTTTTAATATTAACGATGATAATTATGTTATTATTGTTGTTGTTGTTAAAAGTAATAATGATAATGACAACGAAAATAATTACAGTGAAGACGATAATTGTAAATCTAATTATTGTTGTATATTTAGTTTCTCAGGCCTTTCCATAGACATTTTGTACAGACAAATAGATAGAGTTGCCGGTTTTCATTTGTGTGAAAAATGGAGGAAGATACAAAGCTTGTCAAATTTTCATCCCTGTCCGAGGACTGAGTGCCAGCCCCTCGGGGCTGCACCTCCGGATCAAATGGAAAATGTTGAAGGTTTTAACAATGGACTATGGGGACATGACCCTCTCCGACGTTTGTCTCGTGACCACAAATTACATGATCTCATCGTTGATCTGTTTGGAACCCCAACACATAGGGTAAAGGTGAGGGTCTCGGTCACCGCTGTGTATCTTCAGGCGTGGACCCGAGTTCGATTCTCAACGGCGGCCAGTGAGGGCCATGGAAGTCGTAGTACTAAGGAAGGTGGTGGCTTCGGCCGCAGGTAAACGTCTCCTTGCGTGAGCTCTCATGCCGGGTAGTTGCAGTGACACACACACACTCACACACACGACTCGATGGCGCGGTTGCCAGAGGTCCCGGCCGCCACTACGGCGGTTCGGGTTCGAATCCCGCCCAGGGCTGAAATAATTTCAGTATCGCTGCGTTGCGAGTTGTTACTCCAACTCTCGTGGACGGGGAGTTGGGTGTGTGTGTGTGTGTGTGCGTGCGTGCGTGCGTGTATTACCCATAGATCGGTCATACGAGCTCTGAGCTCTCATCCGGGAGGGAAATAGATGTCGATCACGAGTCCAACACGTGATCAAAGACCATAGTGATGAGTCACACACATCAGGTGGTTCCCGTGGTCTGTGATTTCATCGGCCCGTACACCCCTGGACTGTGGCCTACTTCATTTGTTTTGTTGTAGTCAACGTCAGACGATTTTATTCACGTGTAGAAAAACATTACATTCCCTCAACGTCATCTACTATCCCCTTTCCACCTCCACCTTCATCCACCATACGCCCAACTCCACCATTCCCAGAACTCCACCATTCCCCCAATTCCACCATTCTCCCAACTCCATCCCCATCCACCCCCTCCAAACTCGATCCCCCATCTATCCCCTCCAAACTCCATCCCCCAATTCCATGTTCCTATCCACTATTCCCCAACTACACCATCCACTATCCCCCATCCGACATCCCCATTCCCTTATCTACCCCCATCCACCATCCCATTATCTACCATCCCTCACCCTCATTCACCATCCTCCATCTACCATCCCATCATCCCCTTTATCTACCATCCCTCCATCCACCACCCCCTTATCTACTATCTCCCCATCCACCACTCCCTTATCCACTGTCCCCCATCCACCACCCCCTTACCTACTATCCCCCCATCCACCACCCCCTTACCTACTATTCCCCCATCCACCACCCCCTTACCTACAATCCCCCATCCACCACCCCCTTACCTACTATCCCCCATCCACTACCCCCTTACCTACTATCCCCCATCCACTACCCCCTTACCTACTATTCCCCATCCACCACCCCCTTACCTACTATCCCCCATCCACCACTCCCTTATCGACTATCCTCCATCCACCACCCCCTTACCTACTATTCCCCATCCACCACCCCCTTACCTACTATCCTCCATTCACCACTCCCTTATCGACTATTCCCCATCCACCACCCCCTTACCTACTATCCCCCATCCACCACTCCCTTATCTACCATTCCTCACACTCATCCACCATCCCCTCACCCTCCATCCTCAACCAATCGAGTCACCGATCAGACTGTCAAACCACCGAAAGTCCTCAGTAAGACAACCTTGACCCTGTGTGTTTGGACAGTCGGGACAAGCGATAAGCACCCCACGGGGTGCCAACCTACAACAGAGTCAGTCGCACGCGAATAGATGGAAGTGGAAAATAGATTAGCAGGCCGGGCAATTGATTTTTCCCGGTCCTACAGCTGGGGCCCCCCTGAGGGTCTGTGTGTGTGTGTGTGATTCACCATGGTCTTTGGATCACGTGTTGGACTCGTGATCGACAGCTATTTCCCTCCCGGAAGAGAGCTCGGAGCTCGTATATGGGCGATCTATGGGTAATGCTGTGACCTTACACGCACACACACAACTCTAACTCCCCGCCCATGAGAGTTGGAGTAACGAGTCACAACGCAGCGATACTGAACTTATTAAAGCCCTGGGTAGGATGTGTGTGTGTATGTGTAACTGTATATATATATATATATATATATATATATATATATATATATATATATATATATATATACATATATATATATACACGCAACCGTACTGGCAGAACCGGTATAATCCTATACGATCCACTTTTTTTATAATCCAATGTTGACTTTCAGATGACATTTCCAATGCGTTGTGTGTGTGCGTGTATGTGTATAAATTCCTAAATGGATGGCTTGGCTGGCTGGCTGGCTGGCTTGACTGATTAACCTTAGCACAGCCTCAAGCCAACAAAGGAGCCTTCCCCTTTTCAAATAAGCCCGACTTACATGACTAACCAAGGATGTCGTTAATAGGGCTTGCCCCCCCCCCCTTGTTTGTCTCTGCGTGTTGTGGGACTCTACGAGCGTGTGTGTGTTTGTGTTTGCCTGTGTGTATGTGTTTGTGTCCACTCTCCACTCGTGTGTGTGTGTGTGTGTGTGTGTGTGTGTGTGTGTGTGTGTGCGCGCGCGCGAGTGTCCACTCTCCACTTGTGTGTGTGTTTGTGTGTATATGTGTATATGTGTGTGTGTGTGTGTGTGTGAGACCAATATCCACTCTCGTGTGTGTGTGTGTGTGTGTGTGTGTATCTATCTCTGTCTCTCTCACGCACTATCTGTCGCGCATACGCACTCCACCCTCCGACTCGGATGTTAGATAAGGCCTGGGAACCCTTTTTATTTTTAACTAGCCGCCGCTGAGAGGAGAAACTCTGTGTGTGTGTGTGTGTGTGTGTGTGTGTGTGTGTGTGTGTGTACACACGAAACAGTGAATGACATCTCTGTTGTGACGCATTAGACGACGACGACGACGCCGCCATTGCACCGTCAGCTTTCTTTCCTCGTCTTTTCTTTTTATCTTCCTCCTCACTTTTCCTTTCCAATTTTCTTCCCCCCTTATCCTCCTTTCTCATCCTCCTTTTTCATCCTCCTCCCTCCTCCCTTCTACTCCGTTCTACTCCCTTCTTTTTCCTTCTACTCCCTTCTTTTTCCTTCTACTCCCTTCTTTTTCCTTCTACTCCCTTCTTTTTCCTTCTACTCCCCTCTATTCCCTTCCATTCCCTTCTATTTCCATCTATTCCCTTCTGTCCCCATCAATTCCCTTCCATTCCCTTCCATTCCCTTCTACTCCCATCTATGCCCTTCCTTTCTCTTCCATTCCCTTCTACTTCCTTCCATTCCCTTCCATTCCTTTCTACTCCCTTCCATTCCCTTCTACGCCCTTCTACTCCCTTCTTGAGCCTCCTTCCTCCCTTCTTGAGACTCCTTCCTCCCTTCTCCCTTCTCTTTACCCATTTCTCCTCCCTTCTCATTTCTCCCTATCCCTTCTCCCTTTCACTTCTCCTCCTCCCTTCTCCCTCTCCCTTCTCCTCCTCCCTTCTCCCTCTCCCTTCTCCCTCTCCCTTCTCCCTCTCCCTTCTCCCTCTCCCTTCTCCCTCTCCCTTCTCCCTCTCCCTTCTCCCTCTCCCTTCTCCTCCTCCCTTCTTTCTCTCCCTTCTCCTCCTCCCTTCTCCTCCTCCCTTCTCCTCCTCCTTCCACCACATTTTCCCTCTTTCCTTTCTCCTCTTCCCTTTCTCCTCTTCTTTCACCTCGCCTCCTCTTCTCTAACAGTTTTTTTTCCACAGCCTCCACTTCTGCCTCCTCCTCCTCCTCCTCCTCCTCCTCCTCCTCCTTCCCTGTTTCCTCCTCCTCCCCCGACGATCAATTTTCCTGAATTTTATCCTCCCTTGTCTGCCTCCACCTTCGCCATATTCTGTTGACGTTATGGCCATCCTTATCATCTACTGTCTTTCCTTTTTTCCACCACTAATACCATCGTTACCACCACTACCACCACCATTACCCCTACCACTACCACCACCAACACCATCAACACTACTACTACCACCAACACTTTCCACCACTACTACCACTACCACCACCACCAGGGTGACTGTTGGCGCAACAATCACCAGAATCATCTTCAGACACGCTCGGCGGCCTGCAACAACGCCAAAGCAGCCCCTTCCTTCCCTCCTTCCTTCCTTCGGCTCTCTTCAGGGGTCCGACTCCGGGACAGGGGCGCGCGCGCGCGCGCTCTCGCTCGCTCGCTTGCGTCTAAGAACCTTCCCGGCTGAAGAAAACCGCCCAGCGGCAACCTGCCGAAGCAAGTTGTCTTTAGCAGGGAAAGTGTTGGAAATGGAATTAAATCGCATGGCGGCAGATGGGGTAGAAGGAAATGTACCAATCGGTATGGAAGGGGTTAGTAGGCTTTAGTCTCGCCATGGGGGGTGAATAAAATCGCCTGACAGCACCAGGAACGAAATGGATAAAGTGCCATCAGGTACGGAAGGGGGTGACGGACTTTGTTGAATTCGTTCTGGCTAAGGTGAGGTGATTTTGTACTTTCGAAGCGAGTCTTGAGTGTATATGATCACCAGTCTTTAGCCAGAACAAAATGTATGAAGTATACCACACTGCAATGATGACGCCTCTCTCATTTACATCCCCCTTTCTTCCCCTCCCACTCCCCTCTTCCACTTTCCCCTTCCACTTTCCCCTTCCACTCTCCCCTACCCCTCCCTCTCTCCTACTCTCCCTTTACCCTTCCCTTTCTCCCACTCCCCCTTCCATTCTCCCCTTCTCCCCCTCCCACTACCCCCTCCCAATCTCCCCTTCCACGCTCTCCCTACCCATTCTCCCATTCCCACTTTGCCCATCTTCCCTTCCTACTCTCCCCTCCTCCTCCCCCTCTCCCACTCCCCATTCCATTCTCCCCTCTCCCTCACTTTTCCCTCATTCATTTCGTGTGATTTCTCAGGTCATTGTGAACATGACATGGGCTTACACACACACACACACACACACACACACACACACACACACACTGCTTGCTCACTCACAACAAGGTAAGCAAGGAGTTGGGAATGTATATGTTTAAAGTCACAGCATTACCCATAGGTCGGGCACTAAACAAGCTTTTAGCTCTCACCCGGATGGGTAATATCTGTTGATCACGAGTCCGACACGTGGTCCAAGACCGTGGCGGTGAATCACGCTCGCGTATATACAAACTTATAAGTTTACGTAACTTGTAGTGCTGAGGTCCCATTGTGGGGCAGAGTGGTTACGGGCGCCTGGGCCCTCACGAAGTCGATTTTAAGTCTGGTGCGCAGTTCTTGAACCTCGACGTAACACTTGAGCTGACGTGGAGGCGGGTCCTCCTCGCACATCGTCATCATCGTCGTCGCCGTCGTCATTGTCATCGTCATTATCATTTTTATCATCGTCGTCGTCGTCGACATTATCATTTTTATCATCATCATCATAATCTACTTTTTCTTTTTTCTTTCTCTTTTCATTTTCTCTTCTTTTTCTCTTCTTTTTCTCTCTTCTTTTTCTCTCTTCTTTTTGTCCTTTTCCTTTTTCTCTTTTCTTTTTTCCTTTTCCTTCTTTTTCTTCTCCTTACTCTCCTCATTTTTCTTCAAACCGAGTCTTGTTCTTAAGATGAATGTTATTGAAATTTGCTGCTCTCTGATTGGTCGACTGGCGACATATGCCTCTACGTTCTGGCCTATGGCACCCCCGTGGTCCAGGAAAACGCTGATATATATATATATATATATATATATATATATATATATATATATATATATATATATATATATATATTTTTTTTTTTAATATAATTGGAGAACCTTTTTCTCCAATTGCTACAAAGCCCTCTGTGAGGGGCACCGTCCTAGCCTCCCGATAGGGGGGGAGTGTGTAACGTTAAACCATATATATATATATATATATATATATATATATATATAGCGTATAGGAATTGTGGTCCGCTTGTAGATCCCAAACTTTACCGCCATTTTCGTCCAGTCTCGCCTTTCCCACCCATCTTGTTCATCTTCATCCTCTTACTCCTCTTCCTCCCCCTGTCTTCCTCCTCTTACTCCTCTTCTTCTTCATCATCATCATCATCATCATCACATTATCCTCCTCACCAGTTCCTTTATTGCCATAAATGGTATTTGATAACCCAGTGCTGGAATTTCATTGTTCATGTCATTTCTCCCGTCCAGGCTTTTTCCAGGCACTTTTGTCCACGCGGGCGCGCGCACACACACACACACACACACACACACACACACACACACACACACAC